>NC_135510.1:2433610-2733610 GCF_051989575.1 Stigmatopora nigra | reverse complement strand
GTATTTACTGACTGAATCGAGGGTACGGCTTATACGTGCATTAAAAACACGACATGCACGAAACTGCTAGTTGACGATGATGACGTCACGAAAAAATTGCGCTGTGACGTAACGACACACTTGGACCGTGACACCATGACGCAAGACAATACGGCTGACACGATCATTTATTCCAAAATGAAGAAAAAATAAAGATAAAACGCTAAAGATCCATTTTGACATCTTTGCATATACTTCAAGGAAAAAATAAACCGTATCTTGCATAAAACGTGAAAACACTTGAGGCAGGGCCATCTTACCGTAATTAAACGTGCTGAGACTGGCCAGACGTGAGTACAATTACTAGTGTCTGTTACTGGTCGCTTGGGGCGTCGCCATCTTACCATAGTTAAATGTGCTGAGAGCGTAGCGTTTACCATGTCGGCACATCACAATAGTTAAGGCTGATCGAAGGTCTTTCGATCGTTAAAATATACACCTAGAAATCTACGTAATGTGTATGCTATTATTGCACCCAGAGACTTGGTGAACACTACATATGCCATGGTCATATTTCCTGGTTGTGCTTACATTACTTCCATTTTTCAATTTGGCTACATGCAAACAACACCCTCCCTCGGAACACAGAAAGTAAATTATTGTACATTTGTGATGATGAAATACAAACAATTTTCCGCTTTGATTTTTTTTATTTTTATTTCTTGTCCGAAAGTTACAACTTTTGCAGTAATATGAACCATCGAAAAAAATCGACTTTAAAATTTGGCTGCCACATCATAAACTTCTGGTAGAAAAATTGTAGTTTAGATGGCGCCATCACGCAGAAGTCAGTACCCCTGTCCACCTCAATTCTTTTTTGTTTTACAGCCCTTCCATCTTTTTTTAAATGACATTTTAATATTTCTTAATACATTCCTTTTTAATTTACTTTGTACTTTATAATTTTTACTTTAATGTTTCTAACACTTTCTTTGTTCTGTTAGCCTGGCTTCTTTCTGCTACTTATTTTTTGGAGCCATTCAGCCATGCCTACGCTGTCATACATATGGGACTAGCTGTTACAATACGCAGCAGAAGGAGAAACACCTCGGTATCGCCAGAGATTCGGAGCTGGACAAAGGGGCCGGGAGAAGAGGCAACGTTTCTGACCAACCATTCCATCTTGGGATAATAAGGAAGTGCTGTCGGCGTTTACCAGCAACGTAGTCGAGGGGCTCTACTCGGCTACTGTTGTCTTCAGCTCCAGACTTCTGAGGAGGAACGGAGTCGAGGGGCTCTACTCTGCTACTGTTGTCTTCAGCTCCAGACTACTGAGGAACTGTGCGGATAAGCTTGGAAGAGTGACTCTGTATATTATCTACCTCGGTCACAGTCTGCAGAAGTTCCCTATCTTGTGGAAGACTTCTTTTGTTCGGTTCCAGTTTTTGTCCAACTTTACGTCTTTTTGAGCCTGTATCCGTTTTAGCTACCGAAACCAAGATGACGCCTTTCAAGCGGCAGCCGGCGGCAGCTCCATCCGCTCTTGTTCGTTTTGTGTTTTTTCTGCTTTTGTCTTAACGATTTCATGATTCCACTTACTTTGATTTGCTTTGTACTTTGTGCTTTTGCTTTGCTGTTTTGTCTAATCACCTTCTGGCTACTGCCACAATGAAATCTCCCGAATACGGGATGAATAAGGTTATCCATAATCCATAAAAGCATCGGGTTTATCAACATAGAATTATTACTTTTCTCAAATTGAATGATTTGATCTTTTGCATTTACAAAGACAGGCTTATTAACATATTATATTTACTCTAATAATATCCTGTTGATTCATACAGTATCTCAGAAATATCACGCGTTATGATTTTTCTCAAGATTTTCCTTTCAAAGTAGCACAATTGTACTCCCTATTAAAACCATGAACAAGGAGGTGAAAATTGAGAATCATAGGGCGGCTTATGCGCAAGAAATTGTAAAATTAAATAATATTAAGGCAATTTAAAGGGTAGTTTCTACGCACAGGCGGCTTATATGCGCCTAAATACGGTTAATAACTTTTGCTTTATTAGGACTAGAGCTGGGCGATTTAACAATAACGATCATTATTGTCAAATAATATTTAACAATAGTAATAAAACATTTTGATAAAACTTTAATAATCTTAAAATGCAATTACTTCCCCCGGCCACCAAAAAGAACGGGGGCGCTGATGCGACATGAATGCTAGATCCAGACTGTTCGTTTTAGTGGGGTTTTGGTTGGTCTTGTTATCTTATCTTTGTCATATTGCCAAGGTCTAATAAGGAGAGTGAAAAAAAGTTAAACAATAAATCATCTGATCAAGATTAGTTATAGGGTTCCCTAGAACTTTGTGGGTAATGTAGACCATATATGGCCGAGATAATCAAAAAAACGTAGTAGGATTATCCTAATTATTTCTGCCATACCTAGAGTAATACATTGAATATCACGGATAATGTAGATCAGACAGGACAATCGAAAAAACGGCAAGTATGATTGCCCTATTATTCATACCATAATAGATGTTTTTGTGCCTACACAGAAATAATTATGTATATATTTAAAAATGTCACTAGGTACTGTAAATACTGTACTCAGTGAAAATAGTTCCTCTCTTCTTGATATGAATCCAAAAAAGCAGCTAAATGGGACAGGACAATCGAAAAAACGGCAAGTATGATTGCCCTATTATTCATACCATAATAGATGTTTTTGTGCCTACACAGAAATAATTATGTATATATTTAAAAATGTCCCTAGGTACTGTAAATACTGTACTCAGTGAAAATAGTTCCTCTCTTCTTGATATGAATCCAAAAAAGCAGCTAAGTGGGAGTTTTAGTCCTTCTTAACAGTACAGACCTTGAAAGGAAACCCCTTTCAGCTAGGTATAGCTTCACGTTTAGGAGGAAACAGAAACTTCCCTGTTCTTCATCCAGTAGACAGGCAGCAAGGCTTGTTTTGTGTTGTTGTTGTTGTTTTTTTGGAGCATGAGGACGGCCAAACTTGTAGGTTAAAGCTGCCTTTACCAAGAAGCCAGTAACAATCCCACACATTATGAGCCACTCATTCAGTTCATCTTTGAATAAAAATGTCCGTGAACACATCCTCTTCCAAAAAATGCCAGCTTCATCCATTTTAAAAGATAGAAGATAACCAAGTATTCTCTTTAATGATGTGATGGAACTTTCCCTCGATCTAACGTTTTGCTGACTCTTGGTCGGCATGGTAGATTCAGTTATGGTGCCTTAGATGACGCATGCAGGAGGCCCAATGCTAGAAGAGGCTTGCAGTAGTCTTTCTGTGCGCGATACAAAATGAAATCCGAGAAAAGGCACGGCGTCCGTCTCGTTTGCTTTATTTGGCACGCCATTCTTCTTCCGGATATGCATCCAGCCCTGACTACCACCCATTTCAGCGCCAAAGAAGACTTGACTTCTGCAATTTTTTAACACAATTTTTTACCATAATTTTTCGTCTCCTGTCTTCCGCTTGACTTTATTTTTTTTTTTTATACAATTTTGACATTACGCGACACCTTTAGAAGGCATTTTCAACCCCAATTCAAAATCCATATAAAGCAGCAAGAGGCTCGGTGTAGTTTTGTGCGAGATACGAAATGCATGGAATGTAATCCAAAAGGGCACAACGCTGTTTATATTTTTGGCGCGACATTCCTCTACGGTTCAATTTCACTTATTCTTCTTCTGTGTCACCCATCTCAGTGCCGAAGAAGCGCTACCTTGATTTCTGCCATTTTTCATCGCCATTTTTTATCTGTCTTTTGCTTGCGAGCTTTAGCGTAGATTTTGACCTTTTTATGAACTTTTTTTAACTTAACATAAAACCCATGATTTATAGAAGATGCAAATGTTTAAGCTGCAAAGTGGTGATGGATAAAATCAAAGTAAATGTACTGTGCCGCCTAAACAACTGCATTTTCATGATAAAATTAATTTCTGTACAGTACAGAGTTATTGCTCACCCTTTCATTATTTAGACCAATTTTATTTTAGCAAAAGACTAGATGGATTGACTGGCTACCAACCAATTCATGGGGTCCCCTGGCTGGTGCCCAGTCAGCTGGGATAGGCTCCAGTATCTAGACTAGATAAAGACAAGTACAAAAGTGCTGAATATACATGTTTGTTTTATACTTTTACCTGTATCTTTTTCTCATATTAGACAGACGGTTTAGTGAAATGTGATCCAAGGGAGCACTGCCGCACCTGTATATATTAACCAAACAAACAAACAAAAACAAAATTAGTTATGTAACATCCAAGATCACATTTTTGGTATGAGATTGTCCGGCTTCAAGAATTGTGTCAAGAGAAACAAACACCTATAGATCACGTGTTGAGGGATACCACGCCCATGCATACATGCTGTTGTAAGAGTTTCGGGGAAGAAATATAAAAGAGACCGGACAAGACATAACAGCTAACACAAGATATTAAAATGACTTTTTCAATCACAAGTTCTTAATCTGAAATACAACATGCATAAGAAAACACTCTTGTATGCACCTTTTACATTCTTGAAATGCTTGACGTGTTGGGGACAACAATATTTATACTGTACGTTTAAAAAAAACAGATGATTAAATGCAATTTTTTACTTCAGTCACGTAGATATTGTTATCTCAGGTGGAAGGCTGTAGATCAGGGGTAGCCAACCCGCGGCTCGCGAGCCGCATGCGGCTCTTTGCCCGGTTTCATGCGGCTCTTACGTCCATATCAAAGTTTGTATTTGTGTTTTATTTGCGTGTGCGCTTCGCTTGAGTTCAATACGGTATTTTCGTCAAATGCGCATGTGCTTGGGATGAAAACACCTCAAAGTTTCCCAGTAGGAGCAAGGTCATTTGAGTAAACGTTTTTTAACAGAGTGGAAGAGCTCCCGTGAACCAGAAGCGACAATGAACGGCGTCGCGCACACAAAAAGTATCCCAAAGATCGAGCGTCGGCTGAAAAAGCCACACCCCCTGCGAGGCAGACCAAGGCGAGAGTGCTCAGCCGGGAGCAGCCAATAGGAGAGCGAGGTGTACACCCACGTGGTGGGCGCGCTAGTTAAAAGCCATTCATAATAAATGACAGCTCACAAGGGGCGAATGTTGCGCAAAAATAGGCTCTGATTTTATGACAGAAGTCCCACTAAGTAACATGCATAGTAAAAGAAAAACGCTATTGTAAATTATTATATTTTTGTTTGTGGACTTGGTTGAACTGAGAGTTTGTCTGTGTGAGACAGTGCACACAATGTTCATTGTTGATAATGACTGGCCTGTGCTGTTAGTACTGTAGGAGTCAATTTATGTCATTACTATTCTGGTGTGTGACATTTACAATAAATCTGTGTGATGTGGCTCTTTGCGGTAACACGGTAAAAAATGTGGCTCTTGGTCTCTGACTGGTTGGCCACCCCTGCTGTAGATAATAACATTATACGGAGATGAAATAGTAAACAGAAAAAATACATGTTTTGCTGCAAATAACAAAGCAATGATACAAATTAGCCAAAGCAGTGTCTTTCTCTTAAGCTACAAGACTCAATGAGTGTTATAAAATGGCAATTCTCCATTAGTTTCTTGGTGACTTGTGTCATAATTAGTTTGTCCAACACCAAAAACGGAACATTACACATAGTCGCCTGGATTTAATAACAGTTTCCCTGAAATGCTGGCTTAGAGACCAGTCTGTGCACTCTGCAGCTCGGCTTATGTATGTGTCAAAAAATAGTTTTTACACATTCTAGCTGTCTCTTGCAGACAACATGTTGTTTGAATTATCAAGAGTCTGGAATAGCAACACAAGAAGAGAATGCCAGTCTAAAAGCATCTTAACAACATAGCAAACTGTTTAAATTATGAAACAACGTCCCTTGGGACAGATATAGAAAAAAAAGTAGCATCTATTTCTTGAACTAACTGGAACATGTGTGCCAAAATGCATGGCTATATGTACTTCTTAAGAGCCATACAACAGTAGTTCCTGTTTCTTGCTGAACAGCGGGTCGCAATGGCAAAACACAACCCGTGGACTTTGGCTTCAAAATATAGTAGGACAAAGGTCTTTTGAACATATTTACTTGAACTCGAGGAAAAAACCTCAACCTCCCGCGGTCAGGGAGGAGGTCCTTCCTTAGGTGGATTTCGAGTATCTTCGGGTCTTGTTCACGAGTGAGGGAAAAATGGAGCAGGAGATCTACAAATGGCTGCGCCGTCTGCAATGATGCGGACTATGTATCGGTGTGTCGTGGTATTTACTGGTCGATCTGCATTCTTATCCTCGTCGGTGGTCACGAGCTGTGGTTCATGACTAAAAAAACAAGATCCTGGATACAAATGGCCCACTAAAAGATCCTAGTGAAATTTCCCTGTCGTGTACATTATCTTGAACTTATGAACGCATGGGAGGAACACTGAAATCAAACATGTGGCGGTGTGGAGTGCTGGAGCATATCCCAGCTGACACTGGGCCAGAGGCGAGGGAGAACACCCTGAATCGGTGGCCAGCCGATTGCAGGGCACAAGGAGACGGACAACCATGCACTCACACCCATACCTAGGGGCAATTTAGTGTCCAATCAGCCTACCATGCATATTTTTGGAATATGGGAAAAAAATCACCTAGAGGAAACCCATGCAGGCCCGGGGAGATCCTGCAAACTCCACACGAGTGGACCAACCTGGATTTGATCCCAGGACCCTAGAGCTGTGGGGCCGACACGCTAACCACTATCGTCATATCATTATCGTGATAATTATAGATATCCACAAATCATTTGTTTTTATCGTGATAACACTTTTTTTCAAATCGGCCAGGCCTAAGGCACATATTACACTACCCTCGATGATGTTACATGGGCCAACTTAGCAGGAGGCAGTCCCCCGTAACTTCAAGCGCCCTGCAAAATTTCATGTGACTGTTTAGGTGTAATTTCTTTGTTTCCTTCAGTCAGCTAGAGTATGTTCAATTCCAATGAATTGAACATACTTGTACATAAAAACCAAATAAAATGATTTGTAAATTATGTACAACCATTATTTTATTTAATCCATTAAAACATTAGATTTTTAATGTGGAAGATTATCTATATTTTTAACAATTATGTTCAAAATTTATGACTGCAATGAATTAGAAAAGAGGTGGGAAAGGTGGCAGAAAAAATAGAAAGTTGGGGAATGCTCCATAAACACCTGATTAACAGGTCATCAGGATAAGCGTTTCTCGCATCTTTCATACAAAATTGTGACACTTAGACCAATTTTAAAGGGTTAGTTGGTAGTTGTGTGAGGACCGTGGAACGGATTAGAGAATTTACATATAAAGTACACCTCAAATTCACATTACAGAAAAAACTCTGGAACCAATTAATTACGTAAGTAGATAGTAAATTTTGAAACAATGTTCCTCAATGTACAAATTTGAGGAAGGTAGGTCATTTCATCATCCACAATCTATGACATCATCAAAAGATATGCTATCTGAAGAAATCACAGCATTTAAGCAGCATCGGCGAAAACCATCATTGAATCATCATGATGTTTGATCCCTCAGGCTGAACTACCCAAAAGGTCAGTTCAGTAGAAAATTCATGAGTCCAACCTACTACTACTACTACTACGCTACTATGCAAGGCAAAAGTAATTCTGCAGAGCTTTGTGGAATACAACCTAGGTCCAAGCTCATCTGTAATAGACTGATGAAATATAGGAAATAAGTTCAGTGGTCTGAGGGATTCCACATTTGAAATTGTCTGAAATTGTGGACATTTGTGTCCTCTGGGCCTAAATAAAAAGAACCATACGAACTGTGAGAGACTCAACGTTCAAAAGCCAGCATTTGTGATGGTATGAGTGTATTAGTGACAACGACATGGGTAACTTTCACATCAGTAAAGGAAAGACAATGCCAAACCATTTTCTGCATGTAGCAAAACTGTGACTTTGTAGAAAAAGAGTATGGTCCAGACCTGTCTCCCCCATTGAAAATGTGCTGCACATTATTAAGCATAAAATACAATGAGGACCCCAGACCATTGACAGCTGAAACTATATATTAAGCAAGAGATTTAAAAAAAATCCACTTACAAAGTTTAAACAATTAGTCTCCATAGTTCTCAAACATTTGTTCGGGTATTAGTGAGAAAAGGGGATGATGTAACACCTACACCATGTAAGCATGATGCTCCCCCAGCTCTTTTGCGATGTGTTACAGCCATAAAGTTGTCAAGTTAATGATTATTTGCTAACAATGATCTCATCTCATTTTCTGAACCGCTTTATAAATAAATAAAAAGTGAAACAAAGTTTATCGATTAGAATTGTAAATGTCTTTCTAATATATACTATTAAATATCAGTTAACATGAATTACTGATATTGCCTTCCCCTTTTCATTGATATTCAACACAAATTCACATATTCATTGGAATTGAATCTGTAAATTGGTTCCATGCATTTCCACTTATGGAGATCTGAAGTAGATATTAAATACAAACCTCAGGCGGCAGATGAAGGAGCGCCTGGAACCCATGCACATTCTCATCGAGGACTGTTGGCCCTCCTTTTTCACAGTCCCTGTCTTCAAGTCAAGAATACGACCTGTTATGAGAGACACAGAAGAATGTTTTCACTCTCCAAAATAAAGATAGATGCATCCGGGCTTGTTTAAAAGAGGATGTTTCTTGTTTTTTTGGTTGATAATAAAATAATGCAGAATAAATGCAAATACAGTGGCTTGATAGACAAAAAGCCATTATTTTTTTTATCAGTTTTTGGAAAAATAATTATTTCCCTGACAAGTAGTTAAAATTTCACTTCGCATATTGGTGGTTTAAAGTTGTCTCCCGTTCTAAACAGACTAAGCTGGCAAGGAACAAGTGCACGCGCACACTAATAGCTGCCAGTGTTCGATAAATTCTGGCCGGGCAAGATGGCTAGTTCTGCTTTGTAGTTCATCTTGAAAACTGGAAAGATTTATAAGCTATACTGAATATTAGGTATTTTTAATGGAAAGTAATGCCAATAGATTTTAAGAATTGTATTTAAGACTTTGGATGAGACTTTATCAACATTGTAGGCATTTAAAGGCAATCAATTCAAATTATTGTATTTAAGACTTTTTAATAGATTTTCATCTTTATTTAAGATAATATTTCCCTCGGTCTTGAAATCACCTTTATTATTATTAAACTACAAGGAAAATTCCCTCTTTCATGCTACATTCACATTGTGAATCAGTTGTAAAATTGTATCAAATAACACATCTACTTTATACTAAATTCGTAAGATGTGCACCACTTGTAAAATAGAATGCACTTTTCACCTAGGCTAATACCATGGTAGAATCTGCATTGACTTTGTGTGCCATTTTAGAAAAATGTGAGATAAAAGTCCTTCACAGCTCAAAGTGAATTCATCATCATTGGAACATGACTGATTCCTTCCAGATGGAAAAGGAATTTGGACCATCTTGCAAATAGGAACTTCACTGAAGCTTTGCATGTAAATGTGGTGGCATTCTTTCTTCATTTCATTCTTACACTGAACAACAACAGATTACCTCTTGCAACATTCCTTTGATCCTTTATTGACATTCAGGAATGATCATTTTTGAACCAATGTTGTTGTTAGAATGCATTATTTTGACACACACCCCTTTAAAAAAATTGACGAATTTTGCCAATCAATTTGTAACGTTTTTCAGTTATAAAAGCGCCCGGTTTTCCTCAAAATAATCACAGGTGCTGGACCTTATTCCAATAAGCGGAGAAGGACAACCATTCGTGCCCTCATTCGTACATAAGAGCAGATTAGAGTGTTCAACGAACCTACCATGAATGCTTTTTGGATACCACACAGGAGGGTGGCGACTTTTAAATGTGCAGATTTTAAATTCTGATGGAAAGAAGTTAGTGGTGGCTAAGTGATCATGCCCATTTCAATATATGATACATGCAGTGTATTTACATTTCAGGGATATTTAATTTGATTAGACATTTCGTAATTAGGATTTTTTTTCTTGTATTGGAACACCAGGTTTTCCATCAAAGCTTTTTGTAACCTGAATCTTTCTTGCCCTTGTGCCCTGCGATCGGCTGGCCACCAATTCAGGGTGTCCCCCTTCCTCTGGCCCGGAGTGAGCTGATATAGGATAAAGTGGTTGAGAACATGAGATGAAATGAGATGCTCTTAAGGTTGGCGAATGCTCTAAGAATGTGTTTCAACATTTCTGTCAATGAAGATTTCGGTGATAGCCTGCAACACACTGCGGGATTCTAGGCAAGTGCCTATTGTAAACAAACCGGAGAATGTGTGATGGGCCATGGATACCAAAGTGTAAGTGAGAAAAATAACTGGGAAAAAAAGGATTCAAAGTTTCTTGGACCGAATCATTTGGGTTCATTGCCAATGAAGAAGGATTGCCTGAATGTTTGCTTTGTCATGTGGAAACACATTTACAGGTAAGGCATACTACATAAGCAGCAGAAAAAAAGCGCAATAGAGGAGTGCAAAAATACATTATAGCAGTAGATCACATCTTTAAACTCCACCACTCCTGTTTACAGATGCTAAAAAGGCATGTTGTCCACATTTCATTTTGTTGTGTGTCAGGTTTGCCATCTGACATTCCTAAACGCATGCACAAATAAGGAGGAAAAGACAGTGTTCTGGAATTGTCACTTGCAAGGAGAAAACCAGGGAGAGAGGTTCCCTTACACATCTTTTCTGTTGTTTTAATAAATGTGAGGGCCCTGATTACAATCTATGTTTCAACTCTGATAGGGGGCGGGGGGGGGGTTCCTTGTTGAGACTTCTGAGCGTGTATGTATTTCTGTAGTCAAAACAGACGAAAGTCAGAAAGCCTTGTGGAGCGTCTGTGGTGGATGCAGGTGCAGTTCCTCGCACGGCAAGGCATTCAGGCTCCTCTTTCTTTACTCCATTCCTAGAAGTTAAACAGCGTTTTGGCTTCTCTTTGTTTACTCTAACCAAGGTTTTCAGGAGCAAAGGTTTTACTTTGTTGCAAGACAGTATAATGCTAATAATGATGAGCAAAAAAAGAAATAATGGTAAAACAAAGTGTATTCTTTGTTACAAGTAAATGTATAATATGAAACAAAATCCAGACAACTGCAGTTTTGTGCAATCCTCAAAAAAATGACATCAAAAATCGGATTTGTTCATTGCGCCTAATGATTAATTGTTCATTGATGTCTAATGATTAATGCGCAGATATATAATAGTACCCAAAATAACTCCAACAGGATTTGTTCATTGCGCAAAGAAAGTTTAATAGCAAAACAAAATGTATTCTTCATTTCGAGTAAGTGTATAATAATATGAAATAAAATCCTGACAACTGCGGTTGTGTCGAATCCTAAAAAAAAATGATATAACAAATCAGATTGGTTGATTGCGTTGTTATTCTAATTAAAGCAATGAAACATCATTTATTGATGTTGTAATGGAATTTAAAATAAGGTGGAATCGTACAAGAGAGCAGTTGTTCTCTACAGATTGCACTGCCTGGAAAATAAACATTTAATCATGAATGCTCATAATGTATTGATAGCCAAATTAATCATTTTGATAGCAGGTTAATATAGATACATACAGCATGTGTTGTCTGCACAATAAAGCTTATATAAGGATTTTTATTTGTTTTGTTTTTTCCTCATCCAATATAGCACCCATGCTTTAGCTGCAGATTCTTTTCACACCCAATTCTCTAAGGACATTCATTTGCTGTGCAGAGTAAATGTCTGTTTGCAGCCAGCTACAGGTCTCACGGACAAATGGATTTAGGGACAGTTTTCTTCCCACAGCCATCAGGACTCTGAACTTGCATTATCACCACACACAATCCCTTCTGTGCAATAGTAATGTGCAATATCTTAGATTGTGCAATATTTTAGAATTTACCTTGCCAGGATGCAACTTTTTATATATATTTTTTTATTTTATTTTACATATTTGTTTTTACTTGGAAAACGCACTTTGTGGAGTAGCGCCACCAATTTCGTTATACGCAGCTGTGTATGATGACAATAAAGGCTTTTGATTTTTGATTGATTGAGATCATAAGACTAAAAAAATGTGAGGCTGTGAAACCCCTAGAGGTGTTACTATTTCATCTTTTCCAAAGAAGATAATACATAGCACATTGGTGCCCTCTTGTGAGTAAAAGGGCAATCATATTTCAAATCTCCCTCAAGCCTTTCACCACACTACATAAATTTAAGTATACACCGCTCACAATGTATAATTCTTTTCTGAGAACAACTCTAAGGACATGACTATTTGACACAATGAAAAGTAGTCTGTGTATAGCCTATAATAGAGTTGATCATTTAAAATAAGTCAAATTCTATGAATGTACAGTGCCGTGTTTTTCCATATTTAACAGACACAAAGGTTTCAGATCATCAAACCAATTTCAGTATGACACAGAGACAACCCAAGGAAATAGAAAATGCACATAATAAATGATTTTATTTAGAAAGGCAGCAAAAAATACAAACTTATCTGGCCCTCTGTGAAAAAATAACTGCCCCCGCAACCTAATAACGTGTTGTGCTACCTTTTGGCAGCAATAACTGAAATCAAGCATTCCGATAATTTGTGATGAGTATTTCACAATGCTTTGGGCCTGCAGTTCTTTCGATGTTTTTCTAGGTTCTATTTTTACCTGCTGGATGAGTCATAGTAGCACTCTTGGAGTAATTTTAGCTGGCCGACAGCTCCGGAAAACGTTTGCCACTGTTCCCAGTTCTCTCTATTAGTGGATAAAGGCTCTAACAGTGGTTCGCTCGAGACCCAAAGCTTTTGTAACCTTGTCCAAACTGATTGATGCCCATCCCTTTTTCCACACTTCTTGAATTTCTTTGGATCGTGGCATGATGCTCTGATCTTGTAGTTTACTTCACTTTGTCTAAAAGATTATTTTAAAGTATTTTCTTGATTAGTAATCAGGTGTGGGTGTGTTAACTCATCTTTCCTATATTTTGATTAGTCACAGTTATTTTGTGATCTAACAAAGAGGAGCCGTTACTTTTTCAAAGAGAGCCAGACACGTTTGTAATTTTTTCTGCCTTGGTAAATAAAATGATCATTTAGAAACTGCATTTTCTTTCCATCTGTTGTCTCCGTGTCATACAAAGATTGATTTAATGGACTGCAACCTGTTTGTGTGATAAATATGCAGAAAACACAGAAATCGGGGAGGGAGCAAATACCTTTTCACAGCACTGTATAAACCGCTGGCAATAAAAGATACTACTCCTTATAAGACTCATTACTAAATTGAGCTCAAATAGTCATGTTTCCTGTCCACTTTCATTTAACTCATCAGTGTTCATAAGGTTTGACTATTCATTTGTGCTAAAATTAGTATCACACATTTTAAACACTTGTACTGGTCACTAAAAGTCCAACATGGCACCTCATGGAAAAAAACTCTCTTTAGATCTAAAAAACTGAATTGTCGCTTTGCATAAAGACAGCCAAGGCTAAATCCCCTAAAACATAGACACATTGCCTGTATCCGTTATTTTATTTAGACATTTTCCCGGTAACATTGCGGCCTGTTTAACTTCCACTTGGAGCATCCTACAACGACTCTCTTTTGACCGCCGTTTGTTGTCAGAGTTCTTTATTTAAAATTGCTGGTGCTAATGAAATGAATCAGCTGGCCCTGGTATTCATCGAAAAGCAGAAGATAAGAAAGTGGCTAATATTGCAAGGCAATACGGCTGACCGTACCCCAATTACAGCATCGTTACGCCATTGAATCAGAAGGAAGCATTTAAAAGCAACGACTTCTTGGCACAGATTCTCTGTGCAGAACAATGAGATGGAGAGGTTAATCCTTTGGAGTTCTATTTAATGCAAAGTTGTTTTGAATTCATAATTTGAAGTTGTTTAGATGTGTTAATGTGTATGTGTTTCTGTGCTTATGTTAGCTTCCTCCTTACTGTACTGTACTACTGAAAAAATAAATGTTTTGCATGCATGGAATTCATTTTAATACATTTATATCTATATCCAAATGGATCTTTGTGTGTGACGTTGTGTCTGCCTGTGTGTATGTATCTATTCTTTCCTTATGGACTCTGAAATGGCTGGACCAATTTTCATGAAAATGTACATAGTTATACATTATAAGTCTGCAAGGTTTTAGGTTTTGTATCAAAGCATCCTCGATAAGTGTCGGAAATTGATAACCGAAAAAATCGGATTTTTTTGGAAAATGGTCTGAGGTAGTAATCATGCTTGGACACGCGATGGTGGTGTATCCCAGCTTAAGATACCAGTACATAATTGTATACACGTTTGCTGTGCTATGCATGTCATTCACATTTTCCTTTTTCATCTAACCCATTTTTCAAAAGGGATTTTTTTTATAGCGCAACAACTGGCTTCTAATCCTTTTTCATCTAACACAATTTTAAAAATTGAGGAGCACTTCACAGAAAATAACCCAAAGAAGATGTGGGGGGGAAATACGACACATTACCAATTACATTGACAATAATACGGTGTCTGTTAACACAGATGCCTTTCTAGCAGAGGAAGTGAACACCGCTTATTTGCCCGCTTGGAGACTGACAAATCAGATTCAGTCTCAATACATCCACCACCTTCAACAGTACACTGAAGCTTCAGGAACATGAAGTGAGACAGGTATAGCGGACTGTGAACACCAGGAAGGCAGCTGGCCCCAACGGAATACCTGGAAAGGTGCTCAAAGCCTGTGCTGACCAGCTGACTGAGGTTTTCACAAAGATTTTGAATTGTTCCCTGCAACAATCCATCTTCCCCCACTTAACACAACATTTAGCCAATGTTCACCCCTCGAAAACACAGCATTAAAAACCAAACATCATATGCACCCATATGGAACCCGGCACTTACCAGAGTCATTTCATGTATTTTTTAAGTAGAATAGTAGATCGATATACAAGAACCCCAACAAAGCACTTCTGTCTTTTTTTAATTACATTTTAATAATTCTTAATGCATTCCTTTTTACTTTACTTTGTACTTTATGCATTTTACTTTAATGTTTTTACAACTTTCTTTGTTCTGTTAGCCTGGCTTCTTACCGCTACTTCTTTTTTGGAACCATTCATCCATGCCTACGCTGTTATACACATGGGACTAACTGTTACAATACGCAGCAGAAGGAGCAACACCTCAATACCGCTGGCAACCCAGAGCTGGACAAATGTGCCAAGAGAAGCAGCAACGCTTCAGAACAACCATCCCATAATGGAATAAGATGGAAGAGCTGTCGGCGCTTAGCAAGCCGGAAACGGAGTCGAGGGCTTCGATTCTGCTACTGTTGTCTTCAGCTCCAGACAACTGAGAAACTGTACAGATATGCTTGGAAGAGTGACTCTGCATATTCTCTATCTTGGTCCCAGTCTGCAGAAGTTCCCCATTTTGTGGAAGACTTCCTGTGTGTGGTTCCAGTTTTAAACGTCTTTTTCTATAGTCTGTATCCATTTTTGCTAACGCAACCAAGATGGCGCCGTTCAGGTGGCAGTCGGTGGCGGTAGCTCTGTCTACTCTTGTTCGTTTTGTGATTTTGATGCTTTTCTGTCTTAATGATTTGATTTGGTGATTCTTTTTGATCCTATTTATTTTACTTTGCTTTGCACTTTGTGCTTTTTTGTTCTGCGGCCTTTACTACTGTACTGTCTAACTTGTAACTATGTGTGTGTAAGGCTTTTAATATTTGTTCAGCTCCATACATTTGTTTTTTGTATTTTTGCTCCATTATGGCTCTTTCAACATTTTGGGTTGTCGACTCCTGGTCTTAGAGTACGTCTAATGTATGTCTGCTGAATGAAAAAAAATATTAATTATTTTTGCTGGCGGAAAATTTTGGTTTAGTACTGGTGTGAAGTGGATTTTAGAAATGGAGATGGGCTTTCTATTAGCCCATTTGTTGCTATTATTGGCGATTGGCGGCCAATCCATTTTCCAGTTCAACTAAATTGGACGTTTTCTGATGTCATTAGAACTGAGACATGATCATTGAGTGCCAGTCCCCCCAGTTCCAATGGATTTGATGTCTTTGGCCCTGAATACTAATGTTCAGAGAAACATAAATACATTAATAAAAATAACATTTAAATTTAAATTTACCGATGACCCGTGTGAAGGTAAGTGTTTCAGAAAATTACTGACAGAAAAAATATGTAAATAATAAAATTGTTGGAGAATTTTCTCTACCTGTCATGGAGTTTTCTGAGGTACTCAGCTGTTCCCTCAGCTTGTCAACATCATCAGGGTGGACATGTTCATACAGAGTGCTGCCAAACCACTCAGACTGTGGCTGGTTCAACACTGGTGTCACAGAATCAGAGACATAGATCACACGTCCTGTCTCTGCAGCCACTACAAACAGAAACCCATCAGCAGCCTCCAAGATCAGATGCTTCAGTTCCTATAGTTAATTAAAAAAATACATTTAAATATGAATACAATTCATGTATCATGTTACACAAAGAAATCACATGACAAATAAGATTTCTCCTACATGTATACTGTCATCCTTCACCACTGTGCACCTTCAGTACATGTGTATTTTCTATTAAGTATCCAAATCAAAAATGTTCATGACAATGTCAAAATGTACGCTGAAACTTGCAAGCGAAACAGAGGGAATGAAAAATGGTGGAAGTCCAGGCACTGCTTTTTCTTTTGCGCTGAGTTGGGTGGCACTCTGTTCACCGTAGAAGAATGATGCGCCGAGTAAGAGCGAAGGACGTTGTCTTGCCTTTTCCTTTTTTGGTTACATTTCGCATCATGGAAGTTACCTCAGGGAGAACGACTACACCGACCCTATTCCAGCTTTGTTTATATTTTTGCCTAAGCGTCCTGTGACATCTAAGGCATCAAATGAGCACAAGAAAAAGAAAAAGCTGGGATAGGCTTCAGCACCACCCCCTGCCCTTGTAAGGATAAAGCGGTTTAAAAAAATGAATGAATGTATGATGGATGACAGTGACTGGAAAAGTGAAGTTGCTAGATATGCTGAAGGATGGCAATAGGTATGCCCATGCAGCATGCCATTACAATATCTTAGCTCCTGACGAAGGTGCTGAAGAACCTTAGTCTAGTTGTAGTGCTGCTAGTGCTCCTTGTGGTTTTATTATTAGATACAACAGCTGCTCGAGACCCACTCAATTAATTTGTGGTTTTTCGATTATCACGACGACTATGTCTGGTCTAGAATATCCATGATATTTGAGGGGTTACTGTATGAATATATGTAAACGCATACAGCCCTTACCATATATTCAGTAATTTACCCTCACAAAGGTATGGGGATTCTGAAGCCCATCCCAGCGAACTATAGGGATCAGGCTCACATTAGATTGGCTAAAATAGAACATCTGGGAAATACTGGCTATTATTTAAATTTCTCTCAAATATCATTCGTTCATTTTCTATACCGCTTATCCTCACACTGCTAATCTGTCATTCCCTGTTTTCTACAATGCCGGGTGTCTTTTCAGCAGCTAATTAACTTAACGAGAGGAGGCATCTGATGAACACATCCTGCATTTACAAACACTGACTACATCCAGCCGATTGTGGGATTATTACATGCATTGCCGTCGCTTTTCGCCCTGCTTTCCATACACTTTATCACGATTGCCCGAGGTTCACGTTGGTATTTTTGTATTTTTTGTACTTTAAAAAAACCTTTGTTCATTCGCCGACTCGGTCGTGCTGTTTTTGTTAAATCCCTTTGGCACACATTTTTTTGGCATGCTCTTTATGTTTAAAAAATTCTATTTTTTCTGAATTGACTCTTCCATTTCCTGAGTTGCGGAGCCTCCCTGAATCGACTTACCCATTCATAACAGAAACTGATCAAGAGCATGTCAGGGAGAATTGCAGAGGTCTTGAAAATGAAGGCTCAACACTGCAAATATTGACCTATTGCATGTAATTCTCAATAAATGCTTGTTATTATTGTGAATACTTATAATTGTATGTCCTCAAACCATAGAAACATCTGGCAAACACCTTGAAACCCTAAAGGAACAGATTTTGTGAAAATTTTAAATTTGTGTTATTTTTCAAAACTTTTGGCCATGACTGTAGACCAAACATCGCACCGATAAACAAAAAAAACGGGAAATAGGATCACCCCTGTTTTTACTACCACAATACATCCTTTCGCGCCTCAAAAAAATACACAATTACGAATATTTAAGAAATGTATATTTGTTAAATATTACAGCTATAATCTAATAAAAAGACTGGAATATATTAATATCTAAATATACTGAGATGCTTCTTCACTTCACGCCTTCAGCTTTTGGGGCTTAACGACATACGCAGATTTTTTTTCTAAAAATAATTCATACAAATTTGAAAATCCATGATGAAACTTGCTTGCAGATGACAATACCCTGTCTTCCGCTTGCTACTAGGAACATGGCAGGAGACAGAGGATTGTCACTCAACTGAGAAAAAAATGGCGGGCAGCAGGCGGTAGCTGTCATATTTTATAAAAAAATAGAGCTTTCTGGGGGCCGGGATCCCGGGAGATGGTGGGTTTTTATCAGAAATGAGAGCTCCGTGTGACCTTATGCCGTAGCGCTTATTTGAAAATAAAACGAGCCCCTGGCGACGTTACAGCGGATGGCATCGTCAGTTAGCCTTCCAGTGAGCTGCAACGACGTCAGCTCACTACCCGGACTTAAATGGAATCTCAAGTTCAACGTTGCTCCGCCTCGACGTCCGGCCATCCTCGCCGTCGGCCGTAACGTCGCCTGAGGCTCGCATTTCTAAAGATAAAAAAAACCTTCGCTGATGCTCTCTGCCATCCAATTCGCCGAGCATTTTTTTTTTCAAATAAGCGCCAGGGCGTAAAGTTCCACAAGGCTCGCATTTCTGTAAAGATCCATCCTCATTATCGTGTGCCAGAAGAAAAAATATGATGATGATCAAAAAAATATAATATTCATTAATTTTCTGATCTACTTATCCTCACAGGGGGTGTCAAGGATGCTTGAGCCTATCCCAGCTAACTACAGGCACCGTGAATCGATGGCCAACCAATCACAGGGCACCTAGAGACGGACAAGCATTCACGCTCACACTCATACCTACGGGCAATCTAATCTGTTGAACCAGACTAGCATGCATTTTCTGGGGAAGTGGAAGGAAAATAGAGTAGCCGGAGAAAACTTGTGCAATCCCGTGGAGAACATGAAAAAAGCACACAGAAAGGTCACAATCTGGGATTGAACCCTCAAACTCAGAACTGAGAGGCCAACACGCTAACTACTCAGCCACCAAGGTCAAACCATGCCACATTCATATTTTTTTTAAAAAGGAAAAACCAAATGTTGACTATGTAATATTTATGGATAAAACCATTTAAATTGTAGAATTGTATATGTTCTTATTTTTTCCATTAGAGGCTTGCCATCATAAATGCTACAAGTAAAAAAATATTAATTCATTTTGATGAGGAAAAAGTACTAGGACTCATGACATGACTCAGTCATCTATTCAAAACGGATTATTTTTCAGTTTGGAGCGCTCTCTACCTGTTCAGTGAGAAACGAGGGCTTGTAGGCTCCGTCAGTAGATGTGTTGCCAGTGCCCCGCATTGATTTCATATGAGAAACTGCCATGCGAAGAATGGTCAATTTGTCTGGTTTACGGGCCAAAGCACTGCAGGTAGGGACCATGTCGGACAGTTCGGTGATATACTGCGTCATTTTATTGCGTCTACGTCGTTCAATTTCACTGTGGTTTTCCCTAAAATAGAGAAGAAAATTGAAACCTTTAGTGTTTTCACTGTATAACATCTACACACGAATATTTGATGACACATTCTCTTGAAAATATGTTAAATGCTTGTTGCATAATGAGAGACAAACCAACTTTTAAACACTTTGACCATTTGTACGCTACAAGATGTATGTATTGATCTATACATTTTTACTTAGTAATAATAATAAACTTATTACATCAGGAGAAGTGAGACAGATATCGATGCTTGTTTTCCAGTGATGTCCAGCAATTTATGAGCAAAATCCACATTGTTTCTTGCTTCTAGAATCAAAAGTACAGTGGTACCCCGAGATAGATACGAGCTTAAAGCGTTCCGGGACTGAGCTCGTTTGTCGATCTACTCGAATGAACATTTCCCATAGAAATGAACTAAAAACATATTAATTTGTTCCAACCCTTTGAAAACTATGGTAACTTTCGATAGAGCCACTGTGGAGAGCATCTTGGCATACTGCATCACAGTTTGGTACTCTGGAGGCACGGCAGCAGACAATAAGGCCATGCAGAGTGATTAACACTTCCCATAAGATTGTCAGCTGCTCTCTGCTCTCACTGGAAGACATTGGCAGCCCTCGTTACCTCAGCAGAGCCAGGAACGTCATCTGGGACCCATACCACCATGGTCACAATCTGGTCCAGCTGCTGCTCGATGGCAGACGCTATAGGTCTCACAAAGTACGGACAAATAGGCCTAAGGATTGTTGCAATATAACATAAACAAATTGAAATGAACTTGGATTACGATACACATTCAAAAATAAATGTAATCTAACCTTCCATTGAACTTAATTAAAATTTGGTTTTACATGTTAATACCTTTCTTCTCCCGGGTTGGCTCTATTTGCACAGCCTACCTGAGTTTCAGCTGAAGCTAAAGGGATCCTATCGAGGGTTCCTTGCTTTTATCTTCCCTTCAAAACAATCAGAAAATGATGCACACAAATGTCCTCGCAATAGAATAACGCACGACCACTTGCCAACGAGTAGTATACACTCCTGTCATATTATCGAGGAAGCTCCGCCATTCTGCACTAACGCGGAAAAGAAAAAACACGGAAAAAAATGCAACGCTTCGCCCAGTGCTCGTAGAGAAATTACACGAGGGAGTTGCGACGGGAAAGACAGTGCCCATCTTGTTCTAATCAGCAGCCTCTCACATCCGCCGTATGCTCCTTTATCAAATATGTCAAGATAAATATTTGCTCGAAATTTTACTCGTATCTCAAATTGCCCGTATGTCGGGGCACTCGTGTGTCGAGGTATTACTGTAGTCAATTTCAAGAGGCACAATTCGTATTCATAAAGACATCCATTAATTTTTGTATACCACTTAACTTCACTAGGGTTCCGGGTCGACTGGAGCCTCATCTCTCATCTCATTTTCTGAACCGCTTTATCCTAATTAGATTCACGGGGGGTGTTGGAGGCTATCCCAGCTGACTCCGGGCCAGAGGCGTGGGACACCCTGAATCGGTGGCCAATCGGTCGCAGGGCACCACTGGAGGCTCAGTTACAGCAAAAGATTGGTCATAAAACAATCGCATCCCTCTTCGTAATTTGTGAAGCTTTGGAAAGTACAGTGGACCCTCGCTACTTCGCGTTCCAGTTATTGCTGCCTGCAGAGCTTCGCGGATTTTTTTCAGAATTTTATTTTTTTTAAAGATATTAAACTAAAATTATAAATTACATCGTCCTACAGGGTGTGGAAACAAAATATCCAATTAGAATTAGTAATTCTATCATTTTATAAATTTTAAAACACAAAAAAATGCACGTATGCGCAAAGCATCATGGGGGATTACGGCCGCGTCACTTCCGCATCACTTCCGCATAACGCCCGCGCCACGGCCGCGTCAGGTCCGCATCACGCTCGCGCCACGGCCGCGTCACGTCCGCATCACGCCCGCGCCACGGCCGCATCACAGGCATAAGCGCGCAAGTTTGATTGCTCACTGAATGTACTTGACTCCCCATTGGCCCATTCACCACGGAAACCCAAGCTTCTCCCCATGCCCATTCTCAGTCCACGAGTTCTTCAACTCCTTCGTTACGCAGGTAAAACTTTACCTGGCCGAAAAGGGTCTGCCCTTCAAAGTGGTTCTACTCATGGACTGTGCAGGACGACATGCAGCTAATTTGCACCATGAGGGGGTGCAGGTGGAGTTCCTTCCCCCCAACACCACTTCCCTCATCCAGCCCATGGATAAGGGGGTTATCAGGGCCATTAAAGCCCTCTACACGAAGGCGACAATGGAGGGTCTCATCTCTTCCATCGAAGAGCCCGATGAGACCTTCAGTATGAAGGCATACTGGAAAGACTACAGCATAGCTACGTGCCTGAATAATATCCATAATGCTCTAAAGGAGATGAAAGAGCAGACACTCATCTCCAGTTGGAGGAAATTGTGGCCAAACAAAATAACTCAGGACTATGCGGGTTTCACGCCTAACGAGATCCATCACTCTGCCGTCGATAAGGCTGTCAGACTGGCTCGTATGGTACAGAGTGAAGGCTGCTCGGATATGACGGCTGATGAGATTACAAATCTCATCGACTGTCACCCAGCCCCACTGACAGAGGAGGACCTACAGGAGATGACCAAGTCGGCGAGTGAGGAGGAAGAGGAGTGTGCTGCCGACGACGACGCTGACGAAGGTGGCCTTACTTTACATAATTTGCAGGACCTCTTTAATACAGCCAGAGACCTCCAAATAAAGGCCAAAGAAATGGACGATAACATTGTGAGGGCAGTCGAGTTCAGCAATCGCATCGATGAGGTCATGGCTGTTTACAAGCGCATCCTCACCGACCAAAAAAAACAACGTTCCCAACTCCCCATAACAATGTTTTTTACGACGTGCCAAAGAACTGCGGAAGATCCATCCTGACTACTAGTATGATGTTTTTGAATTGCTGCTATGATGTTTTTGAATTTCTGAGTTTTCTGAATAAAAGTTTACATTTATTACATTTGCAGTGATTTTTTTGTATGCACCAACATAACACCTGCATTCTAATGTGGAATAAAAAACCTGAATGAACAGCATATTAGCCTGGTGGTGGTTTTGGTCACATGTTATACGTTTCTATAAGCGTTTTTTAATGGCGCCCGGCTACTTCACGGTTTCACCCTTCTGCGGGGGTGTCCCGATCCCCATTAACCGCGATAAGCGAGGGTCCACTGTACTGCTACTTATTCGGCATGATTTATTGGCTCATTGCTGTGAAACTGGCCAGCACTTACGAAATTGTTGAAGCCGCGTACTTGACTTAAAATACCGCATCCTCTTGGGCAGAGTTTTCCAACCTTTTTTGAGCTGTGGCACACTTTTTGCATTGAAAAAATCTCAAGGCACACCACTAGCTGAAAATCTTCTAATTTAAAACTATGTCACCTATATTAACATTAGATCGTTCTCATCAAAGTTTTGTTTCCAAGAAGTAACCCCCCACCCAATCATTCCAAAATCAGTTTTTTTCAAACCGTTCTAACGTCATCAAATGTGACACCCACAGACCCCAAACAGCTCTTAACCACCTAACATTACGAAAGGAGCAGATTTGTGCTCACACAGAGTTAACATCGACAAAAGTTGAGGCCCGGAAAACCAAAGAGCATCCAGTTTATTAAAAATGCTTCATTTTAGAGTCTCAACAATAGGGGTTGTTTATGTCGGTTTATAATAAGATCGGATTGAATGAAGAAACATTATACAGTACGAACTAAGAAGGATAATTGATTTATGAGTCGCTATAGCTTCTTCTTTTTCTTCTACGACTACTACAACTTCCAGTATATTTGGTCAATATAAATGTGTCAAAATAATGTGCCACTACTGAAAATGTGATGTACTACTAGGACCCAAGTTCTCGCTTTAATAATTTGATCCAGGAAAATGGTGCATCCGATTATAATATTAATCTAAACTCTGATTGGAATAAATACATTTTGTCCATATAAATATAAATGTAGGCAGTGTCATTCTTTACTTGAGATTCTATTGTTTCCAATAGAGCTTTGATGAAACAAATTGCATTTTACTTGTTGGAAAGATTTGAAGAATGTAAATGTACATTATTGATGACTAGATTAAATTGAGTTGCATACTTTCCCTATATCCAATAATTACTGTATTTACTTGCATATAAGCCACACCCTTAAAATTGCCTTAAAAATTTTGAATTTTACAATTTCTCGCGTATAATCCTAGTTTAATACTGGTTTAGAGGGAGTATTAAATATTGTGAAACAAATTACACAAATCCAATGTAAAATATGCCTTTACCTACAAAAAATTCAAGTTACTAAACCATTTCTGGAACTAATTAATTTTGTAAGTACAAGTAACACAGTATACTGGATATAATGCCACCCAATTTTGTAACCGTGTCGACAGATTGCAGAAACACAGAATGCCTGAGAACACCGCTACATTCATTATACTCACCTTGAAAATTTGCTTGGTCCTTCTCCGTCTTCGTCATCAAAATCCATTCTGAGAAAGAACCACAGAAATATTGTGTCAGTTTGGTTGCTGCAAATAGAATAAAACCTGCATATGGTCTTACTGGCCTATTCTTAACTGAACATTCAATCATCCCACCTATCCAGAAAAAATAGTGACAAAGGGTTGTACTCAGCTAGCTCTGCAGAAAGAGGTTTATTAATCCGTCCATTTCAGACAGAATACACAAAAGTGGGGCAGTGAATTTTTTGTTCCACTTTGTTCTCATTAGGGTTGCAGAGGGTGCTGGAGCCTATCCCAGCTGATTCTAAGCCAGAGGCCGGGGACACCCTGAATCGGAGGCTTCTCGTTGGCTGTTCATAAGAACATCAAGGGCACTGGTTCCGCAACTCCTCGTGTAATAGCTCTGGTTGCAACTCCCTCTTTGTAATATCTCTGCGAGCTCTGGGAGGAGCGTTGCATTTTTTCCAGTGTTTGTTTTCCTCCCTCAGCCTGTTAGCTCCTGTTGGCGGAGCGATTGCTAATTCAGGCCTACTTCTTGTTGGCAAGTGGTTGTGCATTATCCTATTGTGAGGACATTTGTGTGCATCATTTTCGGAATATTTTGAACGGAATACAAAAGCAGACAGCCCATCGATAGTGAAAGTCAGGGTGGAGGTGGGGCAAATAGGCAAACCAGCCGGGAGAAGGAATGTATAAAAATGTAAAACAAAATTAGAATTAAGTTTAGTGTAAGGTTAGATTGAACTTGTTTTTGAGTGTCTGGATCGTAATCCAAGTTCATTTAAATTTGTTTGTTATATTATGATTCACCGGTGCAAAAAAATCCCCCGCTCAGACATAATAAAGCCCCCCGCCCTATGTCCAACTCTCTACCCTCCACGATATCAGTCTGATTTTTGTTCTGTTAAACACATTTTAGTAATATTAAACCAATAGTAGTGTTACTTTGTTAATGGATGGGGAATTAGAAGAAATAAAACATTTTTTCCAAACCAATATTCTGTTTTTGGTGTTTTTTCAGAGGGTTGGAACGAATTAATTTGTTTTGGTTCATTTCAATGGGAAACGTTCGTTCGAGTTACGAGAATATTGATATACGAGCTCAGTCCTGAATGAATTAGGCTCGTATCTCGAGGTACCACTGTATTCTTTGAAAAAAAACGACAGATAAAAGATAATGATATCGATGTTTTGATGTACATGAATGTACATGTACTACTTGCAGATGTGTTTTCATATTCAAGTATCTAACCAAACACATTTCAGCCATTTTTGTTGCCAGGGACATAAATCTTAGTGGCGGTCCGTGCATATCCTGGTGACACCTTCAGCAAAAACTATTTTATGGCTATAAAACCTCTAATGCGGCTACAGCTACGACACATAAAAAAGAATCAATAATAACCTCATACAATTGAAATATTATTGAGGAATATAGCCATATTTACTCACCAAAAATCATCTTTTACTGTACACAATATCCATCCTCCTTTCTTATTGCCATTGAAGCTAATGCTGAAAGTCTAATCTGTCCTGTCGTATTTCTGGCATACGTTTTTATTCCATTTAGTGCTGAAAATGTTCGTTCCCGGTTGTGACAGGCTTGCTTGCTTTGGAGTTGTCCAACCTTTCTTTATGATGTCCAGCTATTTTTTATTGAAAAGTTCGTCTTGAAAATGGCTTTGACAGTAAATCTGCTAAGAAATCAATTTCTTCTCCTTCTTCAACATATTTGCCTGTGCAGCTCACTACAGATATAGCTTGCTAGCTCTGGCTCTATCACTAGCTAATAATAGTTGGTGAAAGCGATGACATATCCCTACACCTGCGACAAGGCAATGACATATACCTACGCCTGCGAGAAGGCCTTGGTGTCACCAAATCGAATTTTGATTGGTTAAAGCAACAGTCTTATCGACGCTTGTTTAATAAAGCAAAGCCTGCAAAACTGATTGTGAAGGCCTTGAGGCAGATTTCTGACCCTGGCAACAAATAGAGGCTGAAATATGATTGGTTAAATGCTTCAATATAAAAACACACATCTGGAAGCAGTGCAACCAGCGGGAAAAGCAATGAAAGGAAGCTAACAGACAATTTGGAATTATTTAATAATTCAAGGACAAAATATAATTAGTCAGTAATATATAATCAGTCTGTGATTCAGATATTTCTTAGGCCAGCAGAGAAGGCCTTGAAGACCCTGACGGCACACTACTGGAAATCTACATGAAGGCCTTCACAATCAGTTATGTATGCCCTGCAGCATAAAATAAGCGTTGATAAAACAGCAGCTTTAACAATCAGATTACGAGTTGGCGACACCAAGGTCATCGGTTTCACAAAAAATGATTGGCTAGTAACTAGCCAGAGCTACCAAACTGTATCTGGAGCAAGCTGCACAAGTTGTGTTGATTTAATAGTGGTTTTGGCAACCTACAATGGCAGGGGGGTGGAATTTCCAGAGGCTTTATTGCCCGGGAAAGAAGCACCCTGGGTAACATTTGGAAGCGCGCCAGTCAATTTAAAATAAAATCTGAAAAGCTTCAGCATTTGTGTGCACTCGTCCCAGCTAGAAGGGCATTTTTAAGCAGTTATTTGCCATGCCTCGGGCCGGTTTTCTTCCGGGCCGATTATCCTATGTGCCCTGCCCGATCATCGTAGCCTTTTCCTGGGGATAGCTGCAGTTTTAATACATTTTTGGAACACTTTGACAGAACGCTGCTGGTGCGTGTGTAGTCCGCCATCTTTGCTACTCTTTTCGCCTAAAATCTTGGGCATGACCAGAGTTGGGTCGAGAAAGGAAAATTCAAAATGGCAGATGTCGAAACCTCTTAAAACCTTACGATTTGTTCATAAAAGTGAAGAACATGTAGTATAACGCACACCCGAACTTTGCTCCAGTTTTTTGGTACAAAATTTTGCCCAATATACTCAAATAAATGCGGTATATTTACTATCGGTACATCATGTAAGGGAGTGTTGCTGTATAGCTAGACACTCCAAGAATAGAAACATGTTCCATTTCATAGTGCCAACACTGATATCAGAAAGTGATTTCAAAAGGAACATTGATGATGTAGAGATATTGCATTATTTAGATGAACAAAAGGGCAGCAGCCGAGACAGGTTGTGACCAGGGTGGTATGGGTCCCTGACAATGTTCCCAGCTCTGCTCAGGTAGCGAGGGCTAGCAATGTCATCCAGCGAGGGCAGAGAGCAGCCGATGATCTTCTGGGCGGTGTTGATCACTCTCTGCGTGGCTTTTCTGTCTGCTGCTGTGCTTCCAGCGTACCACACTGTATTGCAGTGTGCCAGGATGCTCTCCACAGTGGCTCTATAGAAGGTTACCAGAAGCTTATTGTGTTAAGTTGTCCCTCCGGACCCTCAGAAAATCATTGCAGGTCCTTCTTCACCACTGCCGTGGTGTTGGTAGACCAGGAGAGCTTGTCCGTGACGTGGACACCAAGGAATTTGAAGGACTGGACCCTGTCTACGCATACTCTATTTATGAGGAGTGGGGCCAGATTTGTGCTGCGTTTGCGAAAGTCCAGGATTTTTTTTTCCGTGGTGTTAAGTGTGAGATGTGTTAACCAAACACCAAGAAGACAGTTTGTTGACTTTATCTCTGTAGACAGACTCGATGGCGTCATCAGTGAACCTGTTTGCTTTATAAGCCAACTGGTGAGGGTCAACTGAGGGATGGATTGTATCCCTGATGTAGCAGGCGACCAACTTTTTAAAGCACTTCATGATCACAGGCGTCAGTGGAACAGGCCTATAATTATTCAGGCTGTGAATAGTTGGCTTTTTAGGGATAATGGTGGCAGATTTCAGCCAGGATGGGATGATGGATTGTTGCAGGGAACAATTGACAATCTTTGTGAAAAACCCCAGTCAGCTGGTCATAACAGGCTTTGAGCACCTTCCCAGGTAATCCATCATGGCCAGCAGCCTTCCTCGTGTTCACAGTCCGCAGTACCAGTCTCACTTCATGTCCCTGAAGCTTCAGTGTACTGTTCCAAGGTGGTGGATGTGTTGAGACTGAATCCGATTTGTCAGTCTTAAAGCGGGCAAAGAAAGGGTTCAGTTCCTCTGCCAGTGAGGCATCTGCATTAACAGACATAGCATTGTCATTGAAATTGCTAATGAGTCGTATTCCCTGTCACGTCTTCTTTAGATTATTTTCTGTGAAGTGCTCCTCAATTTTTCTTGTATATGCTTCCTTGGCCTTTCTAATGCCTCTCTTTAGATCTGTTCTGGCAGTGCTGTATTGTAACTTTTCCCCTGACCTGAAGGCGATGTTCAAGCATTTGATGAGTGCCTGTGTCTCACTAGTCATCCAGGGTTTTTGGTTGGAAAAAACCTTTATACATTTATTAATAGTGACAGTGTCCATATAAGTTGTTGGAAGTTGTGTTTTTATTATCTTCATTTGTGGCCTTGTTAGCCTCCGGAGTGGGGTATATGAGGGGGTGAGGGACAGGCAGAGATGGTCGGATCCAGCAAGGTGAGCGAGGGGTGTGGCGCTATAAGCATATTTGATGTTAGAATAAACATGGTCTTGAGTTTTATCTCCTCTGGTGTGACACTTCATGTACTGGATAAACTTAGGCAGAACAGTCTTTGAACATGCTTTGTTGAAGTCAGCAGCGACAATAAAGACTCTATTGGGGTGGTCAAGCTGCAGTTTGTTTACAGTCGCTAGCAGAAGGCTAAGTGCCGTGCTTACGTTAGCACCCGGTGGGATGTAACAGCCATTACAATGACAATCGTTAGCTCCAATGGTAGATAGAAGGCCTGCACCGAAATGCCAAGAGCTTTAAATCAGGGGAACAGTGAGTGTTAATGATCCTACGGTTGCAGCACCAGTCGTTGTGTATGTACACGCAGTTTGGTGTACATACACAATCGAGGCAAACTTTATTCTGCAGTTGCCGGGATTTGGTTGTTCTCGGGGGGGAGATGCGATGTATCCATCTCGGCAGATTGCCAAGGAGCCTGCAATGAACCACTGGGATCTCCAAGGATAGTAATAATATCTTAGATTAGGCAAATATTTTTAGTCATTTCCTCAACAGGATGTGATTTTTTTTTTATTACCTATTTTTTGGCCTTTTGCCGTGACGCACACTTTGTTGAGTAGCAGCACCAATTTTGTCATACGCAGCTGCGTATGACAATAGGGTTTTGATGACTCAATGATGATGATAAAGCCTATGTCTGAACATATAAACGTTGCCAAAACGTATTTCATGATAATTATTGTTATCATTTTATTACACAGCTCTACTGTGAGTCATTTAACCTGTGCTACGGCAGCATTAAAAATGTGGTGATACCCAGAGTAAGGTGCCGCTAGCACTGCCACAGTATACTTTGGGAGAGCAATTGGGAGATAAAAGAGCATGCAATGGTTTGTTTTAAGACACAAGGGTGCATATCCTTAAATACAGTTTGCTAGTTTTATTTTGGGCTTGTTACTGCACCCAAAAAGTCAATCAAATTCCATCTATTTCGATGAACCAAAATATTGGCCCAAGCCAAATGTGTGTTAGGTTCATTTTTAGTTATCTTTAATATAATATAAAACAATACAAAGGAGGCATTAAGGACATCTTTGGCGTTACTTGCAAGGAGAATCCATCTTGACTGGGTGGGATGTCAGGTCAATATTCCTCGGAATAGGGCAAAATAATTAAACTTCCTCGAGGCCTGCAGGGGGAAGTGTCCTTCGGTAACAGTTATACTGAGCGTTTGTCTGCTTATAATATTAATATTTCATATATACATATAATGATTAATATTCCACACCTACATATAATGATTAATGCGCACATATATAATAGTATCCCAGAATAACCCCAACAGTTTATTTAGCAATAATTTTCTATATACTCATCTGTTATCATACTCACCCGCCTGATCTTCTCTTTCCACCACGGCCGGGCACAGATCCTCCCATTCTTACAGTGCCAGATCCAACTCCCCCTGGCATCACTACTGTACCCGGCAACTCACTGGCCATCTCTGGAGGAAAGAACACAGACACCAAATAATAAATTACAAGAGAAATCTCCACTCATTATTAAGCCGAAATTTAAAAACCATATTTACTTGCATATAAGCCGCTTTTGCTGAACAAAAGAAATTATGAAAGAATCGAGGGCACGGCTTATATGCGCATAAAAACAAGACTTGAAAAAAAACTGCAAGTTGACAGCGCCGTGACACGATGACGTCACGACAAAATGGCGCCGTTATAGACAAAAGATAAACAGATAAAACACTAAACAAAATTTATGTTAACATCTATGATTGAAATACAAGAAAGAAAACATACAAATCTTGCAGAAAACGTGAAAAAACTCACATTCCCACCACAGGCATCTTACCTAGGTTCCGGGGCAGCCGCCTTACCTAGGGTGCTGCTGTCAAAACCTAGTTAAACGACCTCTGACTGGCCAGACGCGTAGTAGCCTTGATATTGAAATGAAACAAAATTTCACTTTGATTTTTTTTGTTTTATTTTTGTTCGAAAGTGACAACTATTAGAGTAACATGAACCATCGAAATAATTTAAATATTTTGACACTAAAAGCAATATAGCTGCTACAAAGTCTTAAACTTCTGGCAAGAAAATTGCAATTTCAGTAAATAAAAAGCATCAGGTTATAATCAAGATAGACTTATTTCATTTTTCAAATTGAATAATTTGGTATATATTTTGATATTATTATACTGACACTAATAATATGCTTTTGATTCATACAATCTCCCAGGAATACCCTAACTGACGATTTTTCCCTCAAAGAAACACATTTGTACTCCCTATTAAACCCATGAATATGTAGTTGCAAATTGGGAAACAGGGGGGCGCCTTATACCCGAGAAATTCTAAAATTCTAAACATTTAAGGTATTCTTAAGGGTGCGGCTTATACGCACGGGCGGCTTATATGCGCTTAAAAACTGTATTAGATGTGTTCATGTGTTTGCACGGTCTCTATGTTGCCTATCGTTAGCTCACTCGCACGCTAACTCTCTCACTCACTCACTCTCTCTCTCTCTTTCTCACTCACGCACTCACTTTCCATAACAAAACACCCGTAACCGAACAAACACATTTAAATTAACTTGGGTTAATATATACAGACACACTCAAACACACGTTTAATGTCACTTTGCACAAAACTGAATTCTAATTTTGTTTTACATGTCTATACCTTCTCACGTTCGCTGTTGATGGGGCGTTTGCTGTTGTATTCCCTTCAAAATATTCCGAAAATGATGCATAGCAATGTCCTCACAATAGGATAACGCACGACCACTTGCCAACGAGAAGTAGTCTTGAATGAGCGATCGCGGGAGCTAACAGGCTAAGGAAGGAATAACACTGAAAAAATGCAACAGCTCAGCCTACCCCCTTATTGATTGTGGGTAATGAAGTTTTATTCTGAGAAAGGGAGCCATTGACCTTACCCAGAAAGCCCTCTTTTTGCCCGCGTATGCACGTTGTATAGGAGAAACTTGTGTAAAGAAACCGTTCGGTGCTTATAGCTATCTGTTATACACGAAAGAGATGCGGCAAAAAGACAGTGCGCTACAATAATAAACAGCCTCTCATGTCATGGCCACCTGGCTTTCTCGCATGTCAAAATTTTTCTCGTATCTAATTATTTGCTCAAAATTTTCCTCATATCTCGAGCATCTCGTAGGTAGAGCTGCTCGTATGTAGAGGTACCACTGTATTTTAAATTGCCCCTAAGTATGTGTGAGCTTGAATGTCCGTCTCTTCGTGCTTTGACTGGCTACCGATTCAGGGTGCCCAAAGTTGGCTGGGATAAGCTCCAGCTCCCCCACAACCCTTGTGAGGATAGGCGGCTCAGAAAATGAATAATTTATTAACAACTAAAGAGCATTAGAATTGCCAAGAAAAAACACATGGTCATTTATCTCATGCCGTGAATTAGTTAACTGTTACAATACGCAGCAAAAGGAGCAACACCTCGGTGCCACCGGAGGTCCGGAGCTGGACAAAAGTGCCGGGAGAAGAGGCAACGCTTCTGACCAACCATTCCATCGTGGGATGGGATGGAAGAACTGACGGCGCCTACCAGCAACGGAGTCGAGGAGTTCTGCCCTGCTGCTGTCTTCTTCAGCTTCAGACTACTGAGTAACTGTGCGGATAAGCTTGGAAGAGCCTATCCCAGCTGACTCCGGGCCATAGGCGGGGGGCACCCTGAATTGGTGGCCAGCCGATCGCAGGGCTCAAGGAGACGGATGGCCATGCACACTCAAACCCTTACCTAAGAGCAATTTAGTCTCCAATCAGCCTACCATGCATGTTTTTGGAACGTTGGAAGAAACCGGAGGAATCCCACGCAGGCCCGGGGAGAACATGCAAACCTATCCCCGAGTTAGGGCCAGGGTGTGGGGGGTATCCGTGGCCAGCCGCAGGGCACAACCAGACGGACAACAATTCGTACTCACACCCATACCTAGGGGCAATTTAGGGACTCCCATCAGCCCACCATGCATATTTTTGGAATGTGGGAGGAAACTGGAGTATCCGGAGGAAACCCACGCAGGGCCAGGGAGAAGATGCAAACTCTACACAGGTGGACCGACCTGGATTTGAACCCAGGACCCCACAGCTGTGAGGCCAACATGCCAACCACTCGCGCCACTGGGCCTTTCCATACCGCCCATCCTCGAAAGGGTTGTAGGGGTTACTGGAGTCTAACCCATTTATCTTCGGGCGAACAGCAGACTATACACAAGACTGGTCAACAGTCAGTCATAGGGGACACAGAGACAAACAACCACTCACACCGCCACCAAATGGGAATCGAACCCATACTACCCACACCAAATTCAGGCGGAAGAATCACTGCACCATCAGGTGGCCACAATGCACTTGTGTTACCGAATTCTTCCGGTTTACAGTGCAGTTGAATCAAGATGGTGGAAGCCTTAGTGATGGTGTGAATTTAAAAAAAAATGGTGACAATTTCTTTGGATTTCTGGACTAAGGGGAGGCTGTTCGGGGTCTCCGGGTTTTGCATTGCATTTCCGGTTAAACTCTGGAAATTCCGAGGTAGTTGGCAAGCTCTGGTAAAAGTATGTAAGAGGACGTGTACATCTTATATCAGTTCTAAATTTCTGTCCAGTCTAGGGCAAGTTTTTTTTCAAAGACACTGTACATATTTGATTGTTAGTTTGAGCAAGTACTGTAAACACGGCATTAGGGATAACGCCATTTTCAGACAGAAAAAGATCAATCAGTGCAGGTGTTTTCGTCCAAAGAGCACATTGAATAAAAACATTAAATAAATAAATTATTGCTCGGTTAATATAGCAACCTGCAGCGGTTACATCGGTACTAGCCCCATAACGGTTTCTTTCACTTTATTGGCAGGCAAGATTATAAAGAGGGTTCAATACACAATAACTACACAGCTACGCCAGTGTGAATATTACCTAATTATAGTGTAAGCGAGCGAAAGTGTAACCATTAGGACAAACGAATTTGTCTTTAGTTTCAGCGAAGCCATTCAATTCTACCTTTTATTGATAACGGTGAAAAACGGTTTGGTATAGTATTGTGCTATAAGGCTGCAAGTGCGGTTTACACTCATGAGGTATGTAAAATTCAACAGGCAAGAAGGTCAAAATAATTGGGTTACATACGCTATGTTAATTTCTGTATCTTGCAGATGATCATCTACGATTAAAAAAGAAAAGAAAAGCGCAGTGTAATCGTCAAACAATATTATACAACACAATATTTGTGGCACCGAGAGTGATGGAAGCTGTGGGCCGGTGAGAATAAACACAAGAAAACTATCCATAAAGATGTCAAATGTGAAATGCATTGAAGCCTAGATTGATGAGTTCATTCTGACAAAGACATGGAAGTTAGCAAAGCTGCCTAGAATAGCATTTCTGCACCCAGTCGTACAATGGGTGTAGGTGATGGATGCTGAAGCTAGGCTTTGGCGGCCTGCTTCTAGCTCTCTACGTATTTCTACGTCTTGGCAAAATATATTCTTGAGATCTTCTACCAAAATTGGGCATAAACTTGTGTATCCCCCATAAGAAAAAGGTTGCTGACCTACCGGACGGATTCACTGCGGCAGGAGTTGCCATCTTTCCTCAGCGGAGCAAAAGAACAAAACGGCGGTGGTGGAGGTGACGCACAATACGTCAAGTGAGCCGAGGGCAGGAGGAGAGTTTCGACACACCACCGGCTTGGCATGCGAAGCTCCCTCAACTCAAGTCGTCTCTAAAAATGAATATGCTATCGACTGGATGAGCTGAGGCACATGGATTGATTTGTCTTTAAAAAAAATTAAATAAAAATCACTAATACTTAAAACTAGACTAAATGGCATGCAAAATGTCTGGATGGTAAACACCGCGAGATTATCAAGCAGCCTGAATAAAGTATTCCTATACACTGCAAAGGGGGCAGTGGCGAATCAAAATACGACACACAAAATAATAATAACTTGTCTTTTGATTCATTCATTCCTTTTCTGAACCGTTTCATCCTCACTAGGGTCGCGGGGGGTCCTGGAGCCTATCCCAGCTGACTTCCGACCAGGGGGTGGTTTTATCCGTGGCCAGCCGCAGGGCCCAACCAGATGGACAACCATTCATACTCACACCCATACCTAGGGGCATTTAGGGTGTCCAACCAGCCTATTATGCATGTCACTAGTTCATAGTGAAAATTAAACATTTAAAGCCTCCTTCTGTTGAAAGATTTCTATTGATGTTTGCTTCCTTATGTAAAATAATCAATGACCACAGCACAAAGCTTCATTCTCAAATATATGCTGATGCGTCTAAGCAAAACAAATCTGTCAGCTGATAACATGTCTCAAAACATGTAATGTTTGTTACTGAAATCCAAAGGCATCGATGTACATAAGCGTTTTGACTTTGTACATAGTAATGGAAAATGTTACATATTCAAATGAGATCTCACAGCATTGTCAAACTTCAAGCACAAAATTATTATTGAGAATTAATCTGTACAGTTGCCACAAGGTTTGAAAAAATAAATGCCAATATATAACTATGTGTAGCACAAATACTGCATGGCTTCATAAAAGTGACCAAGGTATAAATACAAAACACTCCATTCTCAGAATTTGCAGATGACAGTGATCTCCTAAAAGTAAAATTATGCAATGTGGAACAAAATAAGAAACATAAGCAATGACTCTAAAATGTATGTTTTTATTAATAATTGAGAAACACCATGAAGCCATTTTTATAACATAGTCATTCTGTTAAGGCAGTTACATTAGACATGGTGCGAAACAATTTGTCTGTTGAATGTTACAGAGGAATCCAGTAACTATTGCTTGATGTACAGTATTTCTGAGATGTGCAAGGACAATTAACTGTGGCACACATCATGTCCTTCGAGCAATGAATGAGTGAATAGATGTTGTCTGTGAATGTGCGTGTGGTGTATATACACACACACACAAAGATTCTTTCAGTGTTGTAAGGCAGGGAGGATGACTCCAGTGCAGGACCCAAAGCCCACTCGGTAGTTATTTCTTACACAATGACCTGCACATAACAACAAAAATATAAGGCTTTCCTCCAACTGTTATTTTATACCATATGCTCATCAGTATGGTGCCATTTTTATCATACATTTTCATGGCACTTGAGGCGAATACAAAATCCATGACCAGTCATATAATATAAGTACTTGTGTTAATACGGTTATATATTCTGGAACGAACTAACCTAACAACAGCTAATACGTAAATTTTGTTGTTTCCTATTTATGATGAATGTTACACCTAACCTGTAATAGTGACTTCGTCTTCATCTTGGAGGAACGTTCTGGTTTCACCTCCACCAAGATCAATGCTCTTAGACCCCTTCCATGATAGTTCCAACATGGAGCCGAAGCTCAGTGGATCCTTTTGGGAAGCAGATTATGCACTGGATATTGAAATAGGTAAATACCAAGAAATAGTTGCAAAAGCAAAGCAAATAACATGTTTTTTAGTTTTCTAATTGTCCATTCATCTATGTACACTGATTCACAATTGGTTTCTTGGATTATATGATTATTAGTCCTTGGCGGTCCAAGCATTTTCTTGTGGTGCCTTCAACGATTCAATCCAACCCTCAAAAACTATTTTATGGCGATAAAACCTCGACTGCAGCTACAGCTGTGACACATAAAAAATAACCAATGCACAAAAATGGGGTAAAATCCACTTCCTAGCAGCATTTATTGATTAAATACAAATACTGGAGTTTTTCAGACATTATAACCGTACCAGGGGGGTGATTTCCCCGGGAAAAACTGTGATGGACGTCAATGGCGAAACGGCAAAAATTGCACTATAATGGGGTGAAATACTCTTCCTAGCAGCATTTAGTGATAAAATACAAACACTGGAGCTTTTCAGATATCCGAACTGGGCCCAAAATTGCAATACTTTTTAGGAATAAAGCCATATTTTACTCACCAAAAATCTTTTTTAATTGTGCACAATATCCATCCTCCTTTCTTTTGTCCTTCTTTTCTATCGCCATCGAAGCTAATGATGAAGGTCGAGCCTGTCCTGTCATATTTCTGGCATAGTCCGTCTTGAAAATGGCTTTAAATCAACACAATATTTGCATGTGCAGCTCGCTCCAAATACAGCTTGGCAGCTCTCACAGTTAGCGCACTGAAAGTGGCGGACACACCCTTTTCCCGGCTGTAACAGGCTTGCTAGCTTTGGAGTTTACCACCCTTTCCTAATGATGTCCATTTTTTTCTGGAAAAGTCTGTCTAGAAAATAGCTTTGTGAGCAAATCTGCAACCAAATCCATTTGTTTTTCTCCGTCTGCCAATGTGGGTGGAGTTTGCGATCTCTGGCTGGCTCTTTGGCTTTGGTCCGCCTTCTAGCCAATCATAGTTGGTGAAAGTGATGACGTATCCCTCCGCCTGCGAAATGGCTTTGGTGTCACCAAATCGAATTCTGATTGGTTAAAGCAACAGTCTTGTCGACACTTGTTTAATGCAGCAGAGCCTGCAGAATTGATTGTGAAGGCATTGAGGCAGATTTCTGACACTGGGAACAAATAATGCCTGAAATGTGAGGTTAAATGCTTCAATATGAAAACACACATCTGGAAGCAGTGCAACCAGGGGGAATGCAATGAAAGGATGCTAACAGACAATTTGGAATTCTTTAATAGGTATTGATGGGCAAAATACAATATATGATTCAGATATTTCTTAGGCCAGCAGAGAAGGCCTTGAAGGCCAGCCACTTTATATTAGTGAACTAAAAATATTTCATCTAACTACATATAACGTATTTTCACGACTATATGGTGCACCACATCTAAAGACGCAGACACAGTAAATTATGCTATTTCAGTATTTGACACACACACAAGGCGCACCGCACCAACACACGCAGCCAGGCATTGCAAAACATACACCAGCTTAAACATTCGGACACACGCTAAAACATGCTTTTTTTAAAAGGCAACGGAAGCGAAACTGAGTTCAGTTGTACTTTATTTAGCCATTTTACAATGTACTCTAGTTTTTTATTCAAACGTCACACACATTCATCAAAGTTCTCATTTTCTGTGTACGAATTGAACAATTGTCCAAATTATTCATCAAAAACGCTGGGTTCCCTCTCTTCGTTGTTAGTCACACCGAAATGATGCCAGCTATGGCAAAAGCTCAAACAACAGTGCAAGTAGAGACGTGAGTTTAAGCGGCCACAATCCTTTCGCAAATAGTGGCGTAAATCTTCGTAAAGCTGTTCGCCACCTGTCATCCATTGTTCCCATGCCGCTCGCAACTTTGCTTTGAACGCCCGGTTGACGCCGATGTCCAGCGGTTGGAGTTCTTTAGTTAAGCCTCCGGGAATGACGGCACGCTCGTGACTTGGTTTTTCATCGCTGCTGTGAGATGGGCACGCATGGAGTCGCAAATCAACTCAGCTTTTTTGGGGGGGCCTTAGAAAGGCCAATGGCGTTTGCCGTATTGTTGGCGAGAGCTTTGGTGAGATATCCACATTTCTTGGCCTCGACTTCCAGCCATCGTCGCTGCCCAAAGCACTCTATTTTCGTATAAAAATGATGGTTGCCACCCGCTGTTCATCTTTTTTTTCGGTGCGGAGTTGAGTGACAGTCCTCTGTCTTCCGCCATTTTCTAAGTGGCAAGCAGAAAACATGGAAGTGGCTTTTGCTTGCGAGTTGGAATGTAGATTTTAATATTTTTATGAACTTTTTTTTTATACTTCAGAAATCTGCAATTTAGTGAAGCAGCGAAAGTGTAAGTTAAGAAGAGTGAAGAAGGAGCACCAGCCTCACAGTTTTGGGGCCGAGGATTCGTCCTGACTGTGTGGATTTTACATTTTTATGGATTTTGCTTGTTCTTCTTTTCCTCCCACATCCCAAAAACATGTAGGGTAGGCTGAATTAGCATTCTAAATTCCCCATAAGTATGAGTGTGTGTGTGACAGGGTGAAGTAAGTGACGTTATAAATGAGTGCAGGTGTTAAGGTAAAAAGGGATTCACGCCGTATGACGCGCGAAGCGTGCGCAAAGTACGCAGGTTTGATGCGCGAAGCGCGCACGGAACACGCAGCTATGACGTAATGGGTACGCGCGAAACACGCAGCGATTCCGTAATGGTCATAGACCTGTGTATAGGATATAAGCGGGGTTGTCAGACATTTCACGAAGTTGGCTTGAAAAACAACAAAGGACCTGTCTGATTATTTCACCCGTCTTTTAAAGGCAAATACAACTACCCCGTAAAATCAGGGGTACAACATGTGCAAGAATATCACTTTCTGATACTCACAGATCCACTAATGGTACCAGAAGCTAGCAGGTCTCCAGGACGGATGTTGCAGCCATTGATTGTGTGATGGGCAAGCTGCTGTTTCATTGTCCAGTACATGTACTAAAGACATGAAATAGATTGTGAAACAGCTGTAGTTTAAAAATAACTGAATTTTAAAATGAGCATTCAACGTTTTTGTGGACGTAATCTATGCTTTCACTAAGCTCTTGACAGGAATTAATAAAAGAATGACTACTTGACAAAAAAGCACTATCATGATAGAACTTGTGTATTAGTGGTTCTTAGTTGTTTCTTACAAGTTTGAGTGGATACGGGTATATAATCAGCCACTTTGGTTGTTTAGCAGACAATCTGATTATTTATTTTCACATTTTTATGAACTTAAAAAAAATAAATGAATTAATAACAGAAAAAAATCACAAAGAAGTGAATTTTTGATAAGTGTTGTTGAATATTCTTACTTTGAAATTTGATTTACAGATGGTTGCTGAATCATCCATATGTCGCCCTTCAAAATAAGGAAAATCATGATTAAAAAACTTTTATAACATAAGAATTCATAAAATCCACCAATTTGCCAGGACATGGACAATCAAATGAATGAAATACAATGTCTATGTTATTTGCAGAATTAAATTTGTCGCAGATGATCAAAAATTTGACCTACATTTTATTTGTTGCTACCTTAAATTTGCTCAAATCTCATGGGATGTGACCTACAAAAATTTAAACAAATGTAATGGGAACTTTTGATTCTACTATACCTTTCAATGATACAAATAAATTAATGTTGAAAGTGTATGGATCCTCATGGCGGAGGTAGGGGAGTGGCTGTGGATCCTGCAAAAAGTGGGTGAAGGCAGATGGGAATAAAGAAACAAAATGATGAGCCATAAAACACCTCAGTTGTTGAAAGAATGATGTTGGGTTTATTCTGTTTTATTATTATAATAGTTATATTAATTCATTTCTTTATTAAATCAATCTCTTTCTTTTCTTTGTATTAATTCATTACTTTGTCAAATCATTCTCTTTCTGTTTTTCAAAAGTCTTAAGGTCACGCCAAGTCATCTTTAACCTAGACAGCCTGTTCCAGGATGGTTATACAAACAATCCACCCAATCTCGGTCCTTGAGATTTGGTGGGCCCTTGGTGACGAGGACAGGGCTATTCGGACAATAACAAGAATATTGTTATCGTTATGTAACCGTACACTTCGGGTTTTTCTGTATGTAACGATTATATGATTATGATTATATTATATGATTCTTAGGTCAAGGAGGTTGTATAATTACTCTAATCTAAATGTTGTTAGGTCTAGTCCCTGTTTTTGTTATTAGTAAAATACCTTGATTGTTATTGTAGTCCCAGATGTTGTTTTTACTCATACGTGATGGAATGATCAACAACTCTGTAACTTGTGACCATAAGAATAGGACGAAAATGTCTATTCGAGGAGACGTTCGGAAGTCGTACGGTGACGCTTGCTGTAACTCTCCCTTCCGGAAGCTCTTTATCTGATTGTATCCATTTCTATTTAATTAAATGTCAATAATTGAATAAGATGTCTTCCTGCAGTTATTGATAATTACGGACGAAGGTAATTATTAGTGAACCTGACATTTGGTCCTTCGGAGCTTTGGAGGTCAATATACCGACGCGGGAACCCAGGCGCTGCTGACCGACATCTGGATTAAGACCGTGCACGGCGTCTTCAATACCCTTTTCCAGGGCCGGAGTTTTTCGACGGGGGCGCCTGGATTCTCGGCGGTTGAAGACTTTTCCTGCTGGAGGGAGACATCTAATGGATCTCGGGTAAGTCCACATTAATGTCTGCATGTTGTGAAGGTGTTTACAAATGCGTTAAAGGGACATTGTATGTGAGGCCCATTGTTGGGCTGGTTTCGCGTCCTGGGTGACGGCGATAAAACCCTGTGTTTATACTAGTCAATGGCAGGTACGGTGGGGCACTTTGCTGGAAAGTGTCCTGTGTCTCAGGGGTAGGCACGAATATATTGTACGAGGTACGATATTGGGGCCGGGGAGTGTCCTGTGTCTAAAGGGTAGGCACGAATATACGTTGTATGGTGTTTGTGTGTTTTCTGCAGTAAAATTAGGAAAGGCCTAGGAGATACAGTCGATACAGTCGAATAGATAATAATAACATTAATAATAATTATAAATAATAGAGTTAACTGTGTGAGGCACACGAACTCACTACAAAAAAAAAATAGAAGTAAAATATGGGAAACAAGTGTAACAAGGCGGGTTTGGATGACGATCCAAAAATATGTCTAGCTTGTAAAGATTGGAAATTTGTGGAAAGACAAAGCGCTTCAAAAGTTAAACATTTAAATAAATGGATAAAAAATTATGGGTTTGCTGGCCAGCTTGATTTACAAAAAATTTTTGAATTACAAGATAAAATACGCGCTAAACATAAAGGGGACCTAAGGAAAATGGAGAAGGATGGTTATAATGACACCTATTTTTGGTTTTTAATGGCGAAAAAACGTTGTGATGGGAATGCCAAAAATGCTGATAAAGGTGGGGCTGGAAGCACAGAACAGGCTGTGTTTTTCCAAAGAAAAGAGGATTCTGAGACGGGCCCGGTGGGTAAGAAACGGGACGTGAAAAAAGAGGAAACCAATGAGCAATTGTCGGGGGAGGTTGGGGGGGTACGGTCAACAAATCCGTTTGTACCCTTTCCAACAGATGCACAAGACCGTTTGACCAGGTCGGGGGGATCCGTGGGGGAATGGTCAAAAACATTGGGACAAACGCTATCACCGCCTGAAAAGCCGCTAATGAATAACATGGTGCTTGAACAATTCCCCATGATCGAGGTTGCTAACCCTAATGTGGAAAGTGACCAACCCCGGGTTATTTTGGTACATAGAACCTGGACTCAGGACGACGTGAAAAAAGCCGTAGACGGCGTCACGTCGTACAAAATAGATGTGGGGGAATTTGTCGTGCAGATGGAAGATATTAGACGGTCATATCACTTAAATGGAGTAGAAACGCAGCAGATTTGGATGGCCGCGTTAAAAGGTGATTGGCATGCTATTAGAGGAGATTGGGATCCAAAATCAAAGTGTGGATCATTAACTCATGATAGCCGTGAATTGGAAATAAGAGTGCGTGAGCTGATAGAGCGTGCCACGAAAAAATTTAAAACAAAAGCAAATTATACTGCGATTGGTAGAGCTAAACAAAAAGATAATGAGGCTTTTGATGAATATTTAATCAGGATGTCTGCTTGTTTTAAAGTCAACAGTGGCATTCCTGAGGATAACACGGTGGGCAGCCTTTATCAAGAGCAACTAAAAAATGTGTTACACGCTAATTCGAATCATGCCCTCCGAGAATGGATTGAGAAATATTGGGTAGATAGGCCCACGGGTACGCTTGACCAATACGTAAATCAAGCGTTGCATGCAGAAGGGGTGCTAAAGAAAAAAGGTAAAAAACATGGGGGGCCGTCCTCTGCGGGGGAAGAAATGTTTTATCAAGAAAGAGAAGAAGGGCATAAAAAATTTAACAAAATTAACTGGAAAAAAGATGGGGGTAAGTTAAATAAATATCGGACACTTAAAAGTAATGTATGCTGGATTTGTGGGAGAACTGGGCACATTTCGCGGGACTGCCCAGACAACAGAGCCTCTAGGGCTGGGACTCAATCAGCAAGGCCTGGCGTGGGGCCAGGGCCCAGTGGGACAACTGGTGGGGTCCAGTCTAGGGGAGTGGAGCTAAATTTAGCGGAAATACTGACACTTGATTCAATTAAACCTGAAATTACATTGTTTGTGAATGGGGTACGTTTAACCTTTTTGTGTGATACTGGAGCTTGTAAAACTGCAATTACACAGGATGTTCCGGGAATTAAATTCATGAAAGATAAGGTTTATGTGGCGACAGCTGATGGACAGGTTGCTACTGCTTCAGAGACGTTTCCGGTTTGGATAAGGGATCCGGAAGGGGAAACATGTAAAATGTCGGTGTTAGTGGTAAAAGAGTGTCCTGTCAATTTACTGGGTAGGGATGGACTATTACAATTGGGATTGGCGTTAGTACCCTCCGCTAGTGGAAATATGGTGGTTAAAAGGCGAAAGGAAATTAATTGTGGCCAATTAAATGTTTTGCATGTAGAGCAACCTGCTTTCTTTTACTATACTCTGGATGTGTCTAATAATACGCCGGCTTGTGTGGGAAACAGTTTGTTATCTACAGCTGCTAGTTTGATTGAGACGCGGCAGAGTGTGGCGAGCGTAAACTCCCTCCATGTTATAATGTGGTACAAAATGACGGAGGGGCCTGACGAAATTTATGAAAACAAATTGAGACGAGTCACGCCGTCTGAAATTAAATTGGAATATATGTACACGGACGGAATTTCTACAGTTGTGGCAGGGGTTGAGTTGTCGAGGGAATATAAGATTCTTTTTCTCGAGTGGGGAACTCCACACATTGTATTATGCAAGCCACATAATCAGGGAAAGGAGGTGATACGTGACTTTATACAAACAGCCCGCGAGACGAGTGATTGGGTAATGTTGGATACAGGTCTTGAGTATAGCGAAAGTACGGAAACATACAGAAAGGCAGTGTTTCAGACGGTGGGGGTGAATGTGAATGTGGGAATTTACCTGCTTTGACAATCACAAACAACTAGGGAAGTATATCTATTATCGGAAGAGGAGGAGGAGTTGTTAGCAACAGTTCCTCCTGAAATATGGTCAAAAGGACCTTCCGATGTAGGGCTCGTTAAAGGGGTTATACCTGTAGTAATTAGACCAAAAAGTGAATTTAGGCCATGTATACGACAATATCCACTAAAACCTGATGCCTTAAAAGGAATAAGTCCGGTAATTGAAGATTTGTTAAAGGCGGGAGTGATAATTGAATGTGATGATTCACCTTGTAATTCCCCAATTTTTCCAGTAAAAAAGGCGGCTCCTTCTGTGGGATGGAGAATGGTTCAGGATTTACAAGCGGTAAACTCTGCAGTAATTCAACGCGCGCCGTGTGTGCCAGATCCACACACACTTCTGAATAATTTGGATCCAGAGGCAGCATTTTTTACGGTAATTGACATAAGTAATGCTTTTTTCTCCATCCCATTAGATCGAGATAGTCAATATTGGTTTGCGTTTACGTTCGGTAGGAAAAAATATACTTTTACAAGATTACCACAAGGATACTGTGAAAGCCCCACGATATATTCACAGATAATGAGTAGCAGTGTAGCAAGATTCCAGCCACCGGGGGGCAGCCAGATTATTGTGTATGTGGATGATGTGCTTGTGGCGTCGCCTAGTGTGGAAGTGTGTAAAAAGGACACTGTAACATTGATAAGGCACCTGGCGTCGGAGGGCCACAAAATAAGCAGAAATAAATTGCAGTTTTGTAAAGAACAAGTGAAATATTTGGGACATAATCTGGTGAAAGGTGGGAAAAAGATTTTGGATGACAGAAAGAGGGTGGTGTTGGAAGCACCCAAGCCGCTAACTAAAAGACAAATCATGTCATTTTTGGGTCTTACTAATTACTGCAGGGCGTGGGTTCCAAATTATGCAGAAATTGTTTCCCCCCTTTCTAAATTAATGAATGAAGAGGGGTTAAAAATGAACTCGGCTCTGAATTGGACGGCAGAGGCTGAGAATGCGTTTTGTACAATAAAACAGATGCTAGTTACTAGTGGGATTTTGGCGTTACCAAATTATAATAAACCCTTTGTACAAATGGTGGACTGTAGAGGAGAGTACATGACGTCTGTTTTAACTCAGGATTTCGGAGGGAAATTGAGGCCTGTTGCATATTTTTCAACCAGATTAGATAAGGTGGCCTGCGCGCTACCTCACTGTGTGCGAGCAGTTGTGGCTGCTTCCATGGCAGTAGAGAGCAGCGCCACAATAGTACTTTTTCATTCTTTAACCCTTAGGGTGCCGCATGCAGTGGCTGCATTGTTATTACAGACTAATATGAAATTTTTGTCCCCTGCCAGGCATTTGTCTTGCATAGCCATTTTACTTTCACAACCGCATCTCACACTCGAGAGGTGCGTCAAAATTAACCCAGCTACTTTGTTGCCAATTCCAGGGGATGGGGAACGGCATGATTGCCAAACATTAGCTGAAGAGGCTACAAGATGTAGGAAAGATTTGAAAGATCAACCGCTAGACAGCGGTGAAGTCCTATTTGTTGATGGTTCTGCCAGGATAGATGAAATGGGAAAATTAAGGGCAGGGTATGCGGTTGTCACCGCGACTAAAGTTTTAAAAGCAGAACCATTGCCGCCAAATTACTCAGCACAAGCAGCAGAATTGGTTGCGTTAAGGGAAGCATGCATTTTGATGACCAACGGTGTTGTCACAATTTACACTGATAGTCAATATGCGTACTCGTCGTGCCATGTTTTTGCTAGCTATTGGGCAAATAGGGGCATGGTTTCGTCTACGGGTAAAGCAGTGACTCATGCCAAATTATTGCAACAACTGATAGCCGCAGTTCAGCTTCCAAAACAAATAGCTGTTTGTAAATGTGCGGCACACACTTCAAAAAAGGATCAGGTTTCCCTGGGAAATGCCTTTGCTGATAAGACAGCGAAGGAAGCTGCGGGGAGACCCTTTATTGGGATGATTGACTCTGTATATAAAAACAATATACTATCGGAAGACATTTTAGCAAAAATGCAGATACAGAGTCCACAATTGGAATTTAAAAAATGGATTGACAATGGGGCAAAATTAAAAGATGGGGTTTATACCAGTATCGAGGGGAAGCCAATCTTACCAAAAAACTTGTTTAGATGGGCTGCTATTTTGAGTCATGGGAAGGCACATGTCTCAACAGGGGGGATGGTGGCCTTAGTACAACGCCACTACAAGACGTACGGTTTTAATTTATACGCAAAACATTTCTGTAGAGCATGTTTGATTTGTGCTCGGCATAATTCCCAAGGGGCCGTACGGCCAAAACGCGGACAATTCCCAAAAGCTACATATCCATTTCAAAATATACATATGGATTTTATTGAATTAAGTAAGAGTGCAGGGAAAAAATATTGTTTAGTCATTGTAGATGCCTTTTCAAAATGGGTTGAGATTTTCCCAGCAAAAACCGCGGATGCTTTAACAGTAGCAAAGGCATTATGTAAGGATATAATTCCAAGATATGGAATACCAGAAACCATCTATAGTGATAATGGTACTCATTTTGTTAATAAAATAATTGAAGGAATTGGCACTAGGTTCCATATTTCGCTGCGAAATCATTGCGCATACCATCCACAATCAGCTGGCCTTGTTGAAAGAATGAATGGAACCATAAAAAATAGACTAAAAAAATGCATGGAAGAAACAAAAAGGCCATGGACAGAATGCATTGATTTAGTAAAATTATATATTAACATCACGGCTTCAAATGGATTAACCCCATATGAAGTCCTGTTCGGTAGACCCTACAAATTACCATTATTCACTACACAATGGGAATTAGATGATGAGGCAAATTTAGCAGACTACATGCGAAAATCTTTAGAAAAGCGCACCGAACTTAAGTTACCAGAGGGAGATTTTGCTTCTCAACAGGAAACAGACGAAGCGACAGTGGTTCCTGGAGACTGGGTGCTGATACGCAGCATTAAAAAGAAACACTGGAGCGACGCCAAGTGGGAAGGTCCATACCAAGTGTTGCTGACCACCCCAACTGCTATCAAGATAGCTGAGAGAGCTACCTGGATCCATCTTTCCCACAGTAAGAGGGTTATCTCAATTGAAACGCTCCAAAGGAAAACTCTCCCAGAGAAACCAAAAGGTCATGTTAAAAACAAAAACAATCATTGCCCTTAGGGCAATGGGATTGATGTTTGTGATTCTATTCCCATCCACAGTAGGGCTGCTTTCTACAATTGGAGAAAGAGGAGGAGGCGTTTCAATCGAAGATACACCTTCTTACAAACGGGTAAAACGGGAAGCTGTCCCTGGGAAAAAATTATACGACATGATAACACCCACCAAATCAAATTTACAAACGTGTTTCAAAGATATTGTTCCAAGGGAAAACGCACACACAATATTCTGTTTTCCAGAAAATAAGACCGCGGAAATCTACCTTTTCTGGGAGAAATTAACTTTAGAAACACGATTATCCCAAACAACATACAAGGGATCAGCCTATGGGGGAGGGTATGAGTGGTATATAACGGTTCAGTATGAGGATTGGGGGAGCCTTGTCGCAGAAACTGGTCAAGATTGGAAAACGTGGAGTACACAACCTTGCGCGAAAATCATCAGACCCCTGATAAAATTAACCCATACGTTGAAAGGATTAAAGATAGTGATCCAGACGGAAAAAATTAAATGTGGAAAAGGGCCTTGTCAAATGTATTTCCTAAGACCATGGGCAAGTGGGGAAGACATGTTTTTCAAATTCTACATTTGTGTCTCAACAGAAATAAAAACGCTTATGGATCTTGAGGGAGAAAATTTGGAGAAGGGGACGCCCGGTTCGGCCATAATCAGATTAAAAGGGAAAATGACCAGGGATGAGGAATTCATTACTGCGACAGGGGTTTCCCAAACATGGAATAATTGGTTACTGCTAATGGGAAGTACAGTTGGCGCTATAAATCAATCTTGTGTAGCATGTATGGGGCCTCGACCTCTTTTACGAATAATACCCGCGATTACTTTTGATTGTGTAATAGAGGTAATGACAAAAAAAGATGTAAGTCCAAATTGTGAGAAGTGGAATAAGGTATACTCTGTTACAAAAGGAGAAAAGGAGATACCCACATTTTCAAAACATGTTGCCTTTAATCATTTTTCCTGCTTAAACCTTACAGGGCATGGTCTGAAGCTGGGGGCGATAAATGAGACGTGGTGTACCGGCGTTCTAAAAACAACTGCACCCCTAATATCACGATCTGACCTGTGGTGGTGGTGTGGTGGAGATAAAATATACGATTCCTGTCAAAACGCGGCAGGACTATGTGCTTTGGTCTCACTGCTCTTACCAGTGTCTGTTTTTCCATCCACAGTGGAGGAGATACAATTGGCGGCTCAAAATTCGGAGATGCTGAAGGGTCGACCCTCCCGACATCGTCGAGAGGCATGGAGGGAAGGAGATCCAACATACATTGATGCGATTGGCATCCCCCGGGGCGTACCAGATGAGTATAAGCTGGCTAATCAAATCGCAGCAGGTTGGGAGTCTATCTTCCTTCTAATCACCCCAAACAAAAATGTGGATAGAATAAATTACTTACATTACAATGTCCAAAAACTTGGAAATTATACTGAACAGGGATTTGTGGCCATAAAGGAGCAACTGGCAGCTACCAGTCTGATGGCGTTCCAGGATCGCATAGCGCTGGATATGATCCTTGCTGAAACAGGGGGCGTGTGTGCAATGTTTGGAAAAGAATGTTGCACCTTCATACCGAACAACACGTCACCCAGTGGATCTCTCACCAGGGCCATTACTGGCCTGCAAACACTGAACCGCAATATGCAAGAGCATTCTGGAGTAGATACGTCCGCATTGTCAGATTGGTGGGATAAGACCTTTGGAAAATATAAAGATTTGGCTACATCATTCATGGTGACTTTAGGCACAATTACCGCTATCCTAACATTGTGTGGGTGCTGTATTATCCCCTGTTTGCGCTCCTTGATAAGCCGACTTATAGATACCGCAATTGCCCCTACAAATTCTAAAGTACATGAGATGTATCTTATGGGACGGCTTGGGGAAAACAGTGAGGTCCAGGAGTACGGTAAATCCGAGGACCAATTGGACGAATATAATTATGTTCTTTCTCTTTCAGACCAGCCATGGGAGTAAGGAGTAGGCGGGAAAAATCACAGTAACCCGACATTACCATTTAGTGATTACTAAGAAATGACTAATAACATACATATTATAAAAACGGGGGAATGTTGGGTTTATTCTGTTTTATTATTATAATAGTTATATTAATTCATTTCTTTATTAAATCAATCTCTTTCTTTTCTTTGTATTAATTCATTACTTTGTCAAATCATTCTCTTTCTGTTTTTCAAAAGTCTTAAGGTCACGCCAAGTCATCTTTAACCTAGACAGCCTGTTCCAGGATGGTTATACAAACAATCCACCCAATCTCGGTCCTTGAGATTTGGTGGGCCCTTGGTGACGAGGACAGGGCTATTCGGACAATAACAAGAATATTGTTATCGTTATGTAACCGTACACTTCGGGTTTTTCTGTATGTAACGATTATATGATTATGATTATATTATATGATTCTTAGGTCAAGGAGGTTGTATAATTACTCTAATCTAAATGTTGTTAGGTCTAGTCCCTGTTTTTGTTATTAGTAAAATACCTTGATTGTTATTGTAGTCCCAGATGTTGTTTTTACTCATACGTGATGGAATGATCAACAACTCTGTAACTTGTGACCATAAGAATAGGACGAAAATGTCTATTCGAGGAGACGTTCGGAAGTCGTACGGTGACGCTTGCTGTAACTCTCCCTTCCGGAAGCTCTTTATCTGATTGTATCCATTTCTATTTAATTAAATGTCAATAATTGAATAAGATGTCTTCCTGCAGTTATTGATAATTACGGACGAAGGTAATTATTAGTGAACCTGACAAATGATGTTAACAATTCATCCAAACCTGCTCCAAAATTCGTATTCTGATAATTATATTCTATTATCATGATTTTTGCCGTGGCGAGAACAGACATGGGCAAACTACAGCCTTAGGCTTTTTAATCCGGCCCGCCGACCTGGTCCAAATACATGTTTTTTTTTCCCAAGATGGCGCCGTCACGCGTTTATATGTTTTTCATGTTTTACAGCCCCTATATCTTTTTTTTTAATTACATTTTAATATTTCCTAATACATTCCTTTTTACTTTACTTTGTACTTTACTATTTTTACTTTAATGGTGAGTGATGAGTATGCTAATACTTTAGACATTTTTTTCTGTTTATGTTTCATATGTACTGTTCCCGGATGCAGTTTTTTACATGTATCGTTTCTTGTGCTGACCCGGCCCATCTGTCAAATTTTTTAAAGTCAATGTGGCCCCCGGGCAAAAAAGTTTGCCCACCCCTGGGCTAGAACCACGGGTATAGCTCCAGCAAAAATCAAGTCATAGATTTTGTTATAATCTACCATGTCAACTACTTAGATTATATTAAGTATAAAGAAAAGTCACACAGTCAATTGTCTCCAAGTATAAATAGACACATGGAATAAACTGAAAACTCAAATGGAGAAATAAGATTCATTCATTCAAGTTGAATTCACGATGCAAGTTAGTTCTTTATTATTTATAAAAGGTGTGAAGGGTAACTACATATAATGTTTTATTTTCTATTGTTATTTATGTAAAGAATCTTGTTAAAGTGCTTTAAAAATTATTTTTATTTAGTTCATATTTTAAATACAAAGTATATTAACCAATTTTAACCCACTGTCCTCCCTTTGAGGACAGGCTCAATTTCTTTTCTTCGTTGATGTGAAGGAGTTTGTTCCACTTTGAGCAAATGTTATGGTTTAAGAAGGCTCAATCCAATGTGTGTATGACAACAAATATTTGAGTATTGTGTGTTTAGTATTCTTGGTTATGACCTGAATGGGATTGGGCTCTGCAAAGGGTAACAAGGCCTCCATGGGCACCACCCAAGGTGAGATGGTTGTTCCAAAGTTTTTGCCAAGGAATGGACCCAAAGGAACATACTCCCAAGATTGAATGTCCCGAGCTGGAACAAATAATACGTTGTTATGAGTTTTGATGAAACAAAAGTAGGAAATTGTCCTTCTGGAAGACCTTTAATAATAATAATATATGAACAGAATTTAGTACAGTCTATAATGCAGCATTAAATCAAAGTAATATAATAACTAGGGTCCTTGAAGTTAATTATTAGGTTCACCAATAGATATACTTTAAGATAAGGGAAACGTCGGATACATTTCCAGCTTATCTTGAAAGAGAGAATTTATCCTGACTCGCCTTCGTCCCAGATAATTCTAAGGAATCATATCCTTTCCTGCCGATTTAATTGCATAAACGTCAAAACAATTAAGGCCATCTATTCAAAACACTTGCATAAGAGGTATACCAAGCTGTTCTATTCAAAACAATTAAGGTCAGAGATAAAAAACAATTGCATAAAAATTAAAACAAGCAAGCATCCATTTTAAAACAATTGCGAGTATTTTCAGAGGTCGATTCGATATCGCCACCTGATGTGGAATCCAAATCAAAACAATTTAGAGTCATACCCGGATTTTCTTGCGACTTAGTGAGAAGTGGAGGTTTGCGAAAAACAATTGACAGTGTTCGGAACCAGCTGCAGAGGGGAGTGACCTTCGAGTTTGTTTCGGTGAGCATTAAAATAAGCGTTTGTTTTTGTTGCAAGCACATATACTTATAATGATTAATATTTCAAGAACATTTATAATAGTACTGTGTTCCCTCGCTACTTTGCGGCTCAGCCACCGCGGACTCAGAGCTTCGCGGATTTTTTTGGGAAAAAAATAATAATAATACCAATATTACATTGAAAAAACATATTTTACAGTTTTTTTGTTTATAACATGAATTTCAGGGGGGTAAAAAATAAAAATAAAAAAATTGAATAAAATTCAAATTAAGCAAATTAAGCGGAAATTCACTTATCGCGGGTGGTCCCCATGAACCGCGATGACCGAGGGAACACTGTACCCAAAATAACTCCAACATTAATAAACAAGGAAAAGAAGCGTGTGACGCCAAAACGAACCGGGGTCTAGACCTGAACGGTTTGATTTCTCCTAGCAAGAGTAATCCAGAAGATGGCCTTTTTTTACTAATTTGTGCGTGCTTTCAAATTCAGTGTGACTGTCAGTGAATGTTGTCAATATCATATATTCTTCCGATAAGTAACACTCAACAATGATGCCTGTTAGAGCTCCATCCAGACATTCATCCATACTACTTATTCTGACAAGCAGGTACGTACATAAGTGCTGTCATTTTAAGCAATACCAACATAAAAGTTAAAGGGACGACGTGACGGCCGAGTGGTTAGCGCGTCAGCCTCCCAGTTGTGGGGTTAAGGGTTTGATCCTTACTGTGTGGCTTTGGCATGTTCTCTGGGTTTTGTGGGTTTTCTAGAGCTACCCTGGTTTCCTCCCACATCCTAAAAACATGCATTGTAGGCTGAATGAACACTCAAAATTGTCCCAACGTATGAGTATGAGCATTAATGGTTGTCCGATTCCTTGTGCCCTGTGATTGGTAGGCCATCGATTCAGTGTGTCCCCCTACCAGGTGCCCATAGTTAGCTGGGGTATCCTCCAGCACTCCCGCGACCGAGCCTTGTGAGGATAAGCGTTTCAGAAGAGGAATGAATAAATGAAAATTCACTGGTACTCACAAACTTCTGTGATGCTTCAAAATCAAGAATGTAATTTATTGACTTTTGCAAGAATATTTGTTGGTTAGGTAAAAAAAAAAAGTATTTACCGCTCCAATCGTTCATGAGTACCATTCCAAAGATGTGTTCATGGGTTTTCGTAATAGATATTGGCTCTCCAAGCGGATTACTCCCTCCAACAAAGAAGGCCTACAAACAATTTATGGAATAAAAAAAATAATTAAAGAGAGATTAGGTTAACTTGAGCAGCTTAACATCATAAACAACATTGTATACGTCTTTGGTAGTGTATGACCTAAAAGGTCTCATATATTGGGTGAGTAGATGTTTTTATGAAACATTTGTAAACACAAATACAGTGGAACCTAGACATACGAGTGCCCGACATACGAGCAATTTGAGATATGAGAGAAATTTGGAGCAAATATTTATCTTGAGATACGAGACAAATTTCGATACGAGCACACACGACAAGCAACTCATAAGAACATCATGGGCACCGTCTCTCTCCCCGCAAATCCCTTGTGGAATGTCTCTTTGGTCGCAACTCCCTCGTGTAATGTCTCTTTGGTCGCAACTCCCTCGTGTAATGTCTCTACAAGCACTGGGCGGAGTTGCATTTTTTCAGTGTTTTTCGCTTATACGAGAGTTATATATACGACTTCTTGTTGGCAAGTGGCCGTGCGTTATGCTATTGTGAGGACATTTGTGTGCATCAAGTTCGGGATATTTTGAAGGGAATACAAAAGCAAATGTGACATGCTTAAGTTATTAATGATTGGATGTGTAATGTACAACTAGTTTTGGATTGGATGTTTATCAGTGTTCGATTATTGATGCCTTGATCCAAATAGCAAGAGTAATATGTTAAAGTCTGTATCGGTATTCGAATATTGATGTCTCGGTGCACATAGCTTGGCAAACACGGGAGATTTTCCTCGTTACAGTAAAAGTTGGATTGTGGACAACAACTAATCACTGTGTGATTATCTCTCCGTGTTTCAAGTATGAAAATGCAGAGTGCAACACAAACAATTCTCAATAGGTTCCTTTTTGCTGCATTTGAAAGTCAGGGTGGAGGCGGGGCAAATAGAGTCAACCCGGCCGGGAGAAGAAAAGTATAAAAATAAAGAACAAAATTAGAATTAAGTTTAGTGTAAGGTTATATTAAACGTATTTTAGAGTGTATTTGCATCGTAATCCAAGTTCATTTAAATACAAATACCCCCCCCCCTCTGTCCATCTCACTACCCTCCGTGAAATCCGTCTAATTTTAATAGTATTAAACACATTTTAGTTCTACTAAACCACTAGTTATTTGATACTTTGTTAATAGGTGGCGAATTAGAACAAATAAAAATGTTTTTCCAATCCAATATCCTGTTTTTGCTGTATTTTCAACGGGTTGGAAACAAATTAATTTGTTTTTAGTTCATTTCTAACGTTCGTTTGGGTTACAAGAAAATCAACATACGAGCTCAGCTTAATCCAACGCATTCAGCTCGTATCTCGAAGTACCACTGTGGTGTATGTTAGAGGCAAAGTTGAAGTGTAATCACCATCTCCAGCTCAATGTCCAACTGCTGTGACGGACCAAACACAGGAGGTTTTGCTGTGAAAAAGGCAAGTAACATTGTTATAGGTGCATTACATTACTGTAAAATGTGCATACTACTGTGTTGAAAAAACGGTCACATAAAACATAATCTGTCTATTTAGCATCATCATCTTCCGCTTATCTAAGATTGGGTCGCAGGGGCAGCAGCTTCAGCAGGGAAGCCCAGAATTCTCTCTCCCTAGCCACTTCATCCAGGTATTCCAGGAGGATCCCATGGCGTTGCCGGGACAGCTGGGAGACATAGTTTCCCCAGTGAGTCCTGGGTCGCCCCCGTGGCTTCCTCCGGTGGGATGTGCCCGGAACACCTCACCAGGGAGGTATCTTAATCAGAAGCCTGAGTCAATTCATCTGGCTTCTCTCGATGCAGAGGAGCCTCTCCCGGGAACCGAGCTTCTCGCCCTAGCTCTAAGAAAGACTCTGGACACCTTGCTAAGGATACTCATTTGAGGCGTTTATATCCCAGATCTTGTTCTTTCGGTAACCAGGTGGGTCGAGGTGACCAGAGATAAGGGTAGTAACGTGGGTCTATCTGTAAATAGAGGGCTTCGCCTTTATGCTAAGCTCCTTCTTTACCACAGTGCACCGATGTAGAGTCCACCTCACGGAAGACGCCTGTCGATCTTATCTCTTAGGACCTTATCTTGGATTAAATTTCCCTCTGAGTTGTGGAACTAAACAATTGCAGACTGGTCACACACTCAGAGCACAAGAAAATAAATCCAGCGCAGTGAATACATTGCAAATGAATTAGATACTGTCAAAACTTTCATAAAAGTGTCAAAATTCATGGTGAAACTCTCAATTGGATAAAAGCAGATGAAACATGTCAGAAGTCAGGTTACTGCCACCCAATTCAAAGAAGAAGCAAACTTTCACCATAAAAGGCCGAGAAGGAAGTCCTTGCCTTTTCCTGTTTTGTTCAGATTTCATTTTGCAACCCCACCAATTGAGGAGGACCTCATCAAATTGATGCAAATTGGATTGGATTAGATAATTTTATTCATCTCGTATTTGGGAAATTCCGTTGTCGCAGTTGCAAGAAAGTTAAATGCACTTCTTGATAATTGTACTTGTGTACTTTATATACCGTATTTTCACGACCATAGGGCACACTAAAAAGTCTTATATTTTCTTGAAAATAGACAGCCTTAAAATGCAGAGCGCCCTGTGTATGCCCAAAGCCTGACTGATAGCACTTCTGGCCGACACCCTTCTTATATAGAGAGAAGGCGGACGTGGTTGGGGTCAGGCATGCAGAGTCGGTGTGTGTGAGAAGATGCTAAAGGCATGCCCCTACCAGGTACCCGTATATAGTGTGGGAATGTGCTTTATCGCAAAAAAAAAAAAATGGTTTGGTTTCTAAGCACCCCCCCCCGAAATTGAATAATCCAAATAGACAGGGTTATGAAGCTCAGTTAAAACTTCAAGCCATCAATTATGCAGGACTAACATGGGAATAGAGCAGTCGCGGGGGAATTTTAGATCAACGAATCCATGGTTAGCAAATGGAGGAAGCAGGAGAGCGGGCTTCGCCAAGTAAAAAGGAATAAGCTGAGCTGATTTCCGACTCCATTCGTGCCCATCTCACAGCAGCAGTTAAAAACTAAGTCACGAAAATGAAAACCGAAGGCTTAACTAAAGAACTCCAACCGCTGGACATCGGCATCAACCAGGCGTTCAAAGAAAATTTCCGAGCGGCATGGGAACGATGGATGATAGTTGGCGAACACAGCTATACGAAGAGTTACCCCACTATTTGCGAATGGATTGTGGACGCTTGGACTCATGTGTCTGCTTGCTTTGTTTTTTGAGCTTTTGCCAAAGCTGGCATCATTTCTTACAATACTGAGGTCACCAAGTCAGACACCATCAGCGCCACGGCTGCTTTTAGATATTCTGTCCAAAAAAGTTATGAAAAGAATCGATGACATAAGGCAGCCCTGGCAGTCAAAGCGCCGATGAAAATCGATCCAACTTACCGCCGACTACTCTGACTCAGGTTGCTAGAAAATGCGGTAGGTATCCCATAACTTGGGAAACTCAACTAAAGAAAATAGTGATAAAAAGGCCACACACAAAAAATGGACACTTTTTTTTAATACAGGACAGGAGGTGTCAGTTGTTGCATGTTAATCAATACGATCAGGAAATTAATTTAGGGTTGTGTATCTGCCTCTGCAAACTTACTTTGATCAGGTCTCATCTGTCCTAAAGGCCGACGAATAGGGGTACCCGAAACAACCACTGATGAAGCTCGACCATGATATCCAACGGGAAGCCTCAACCTGTCACAAAATAATGCACAATTTAGGAAGTAATGACAAATGAACAATGAACAGGTTTTTTCAATTCTTTGTTTGGATAACATAACGATGCAAGATGAAGTGTTTCTGAAAAACAAACCTAAATACAATACCCTTCAAATATTGCGGTTAATGTAGACCAGACATGGCCGCGATAAGCAAAAAAAAAACGTGAAGCAGGATCACCCGCTTAATTACTACCTCAATACATGTTTTCGAGCCTATACCGTAAATACAAGTACAAAAGTACAATTATCAAAAATTGTATATTTATTAAATATTACAGCTATAACCATATCAAAATACTGTAATGTAGTCATACCTTTAAATACGAATGCCTCTAGGTGTGAAATTTCCAGGTTATGATAGCTTATTATATGCAAATGAGTGCCATGTTATAACAAAAAAGTCCAAATTACGAAAACCCCCAAAAAGTACACCCATTCCTTATCCGTCATTTTATTTTGAAAATAATGTCACGGATGCATTGAGTCTTGCTTTAAAAGCTCACTCCACCATAAACTGGGATATCATTGGCTCTCTCACAACAACCGTCCATTTTCTTTAACCCATTGTCCGCTTAAACTTATTTATGCTTGGGAAAGCAGTAGCCAATTGCCTCGACCTGAACTGCAGCCTTCGGTGGGTTAAATTTGGTCAATGTGCGCTAAAACGGACGCATGACTAAATGCAACGCTTGGCAATACACAAGGAATTCAACTGGGAGGCAGGGCCACCATTGCAACTGCACAAATCAGAAAGAAATGAGGAGAAACAAACTTTCCCAAATCGTGCACACTTTGACGACGTTTGTCTTGTACATTTTAGAAACATTTTAAAAAAATCTCAAAGGCAATCAAACGTCTTTGTAAGTTTTTTCCCCCCAAAATGTTCGTCATCCAGCACTACAGAAGCAGGTAAGGACCAGTAGTGTGTCACTTATAAAATGCGTGTAAAGTTACATTTCTAAGAAATCCCTGATTTAAACCCTGATTTAAACCGACCAGAGCATGACCACGTTGCAGAATTGGCTTTATCAGTTCACTGTTATGTACTTCCTTGTGCTTCCTCCTTGTTTACGTCACCTGATCCCCTTCCACTTGTTTTTTTTCAAAGGACCTTGACCACACTCATGACCACGAATCATGGTCCACGATTTCGAGCACACATTTGCTTTAGACCTCTCTAAGGACCTCTCGGCCACCAACCTCCATGCTACGTTCACTGACCTGCCTATGGTGCTCCCCTCATACCCGTGGGGTAGAGCTGCCAATTGGCTTAATAATTGTTTGTTCATGTCGAGCCATGTGGCCAAACTGGTTTTACAAGTGTTTGTTAAGAAAGTGGAATGTAGGATAGGCAAACTAGCTAGCCTTGCAATTGTTTGTTCGCACCACGAATTGTAAGATAGCTAACTAGCTGGCCTTGCAATTGTTTGTTCGCCTGACGAAGTGTAACATAGGCTGGCTAGCAGGGTTTGCAATTGTTTCCTTGTATTGTGGAATGTGGCCAACTCGCTTTGGAACTGTTCGAATCGCGCAATATAAGATAGGCTGCGGCAGTTTGTGCGAGCTATAAAAATATCGTGTTTGCATACAACTTAAACTTACTAATGTCTAACCATATTAGCCCAAAGTTGTGTTTACATAAACTCTGTCCTACATCACTGTCTTAGAAATATTACCCTGTGTTCCTATATAAAGACCGACCTAGTGTTCATTCAGAGAGAATTGCGAGGAAGTGAGATGTTCACAGCTGTTGGAGCATTCTCCAACAATCCTGCAGTCCGGTAATAAACCTATTTCCTATTTAAAATGATCTCACACCTTCTTAACCTGCTCCTTAAGTTGTATTTTCAGACCTTTCAGTACCTTCCGCTTGCCATGGTGCTTTCTGAATAAACTGAGCACCACAAACTGAAATTTCCTTGTGCTTGCTTTGGGGCCCTCTGCCCACGAACATAACAGCACGATCCAGCCAAGATATGGATCCCTTCGCTGGTTCTCTCTGCCGTCCAATTCGCCGAGCAAGTTTTATTTTAAAATGGGCTATACAGCATAAGGTCGCACAGGGCTAGTATTTTTGATAAAATTCCACGTGGGATCAGGCCACCCTGAAAGTTCTATTTTCGGATAAAAATGATGGCCTGACTACACTGCCTGCCATTATTTTTTCAGTTTAGTGTCTTTGACCTTGAGTGGCCAGCGGAAGACTGGTGAGTGGCTTCCACTTGCGAGTTTCAGCGTGGATTTTGACATTTGTTACCTTTTTTTCCTGAAAGAAATCTGATTTATTGAAGCCACAAACGTTTAAGCTGCGAAGTGAAAAAGGATCACAGGAATAAATTCTATGTTGGAAACAGAATCGGAATTCATCAGTTTAAACCCCCACATTGAACAACAACAAAAAAAAGAAATAAAATGTGTCCTAGTCTATGGTGTGTTTTTTAAGATTACCAGTTTGGCATTAAAGCATTTTCCTTTCCACGAAACATGGTGCCAACATTAGTTGCATGATCCCTTGATGAGTAGAAGTCAGTGTAATCACCTGTTTAAAAAAACAAAAAACAAACGATGACTCAGTCACACAAAAATTATCTGCAAAATGTCTACGGGTGTGGCTAAGCGTCTGAGTGATTAACGCGTCGGTTACAGTTCTAGGGTCGAGGGTTCAAATCCCAGTTAGGTACTCAATGTTTGGAGTTTGCATGTCTTTACCGTGCTTGCGAGGGTTTTCGCCAGGTACTCCTGTTTCCTCCCACATTACTAAAATATGTAGGAAATGCTGGTTGAACACACTAAATTGGCCCTAGGTATGTGTGTGAGCTGAATTGTTGTCTGCCTCCTTGTGCCCTATGATTGCCCTTTCTAATAATTCAGGGTGTCCCCTGTTTGGTGCCTGTAGTTAGCTAGGATAGGCTCCAGCACCCTTAGCGACAGTTGGGATTATAAGCAGTACACACAAAAACATCTATATATAATTATATATATATACAGATATATATATATATATATATATAGATATATAGAGATATAGAGATATAGAGATGTAGAGATATAGAGATATAGAGATATAGAGATATAGAGGTATGGAGGTATAGAGGTATAGAGGTATAGAGGTATAGAGATATAGAGATATAGAGATATAGAGATATAGAGATATAGAGATATAGAGATATAGAGATATAGAGATATAGAGATATAGAGATATAGAGATATAGAGATATAGAGATATAGAGATATAGAGATATAGAGATATAGAGATATAAAGATATAGAGATAAATCTGTCAAGATGCTTGCCAAATTCAATGGCGCGAACAGCATCAGTCTCCTTCCGAGTGGCTCCATGCAGTGTGATGACGTCCAATTGTCATGCCAGCTTCACTGCCGTATCTACGAAGTAAATCCATCATAATGCTGGTTCAATTTTTCATTCCTAAGAGTCCAGGTTTGTTCGTCCACATGTGAATTTGCACATCCAAAGATGCAAGCTTCTGGCGGTGAACAACAGCACGTGCACCTTGGTGACCAAGGAAACCAGCAGTGCTTCGGGGAGACCATCGGTCACTGCACTGTGCAACATTGCAACCTCAACGCAAACGCAAGCTGCTACATCTTGGACCTCTTCGCCTCACAAGAATGTATTTTTATTTGCACACTTTGCACATTTAGACAATTCCACTGTGGGCTTACTTATTGGCAGACCGGGGTCTGTTTCTCCTTTTAAAAAAGGGAACCGGAGGGTGTGTTCCAATTGTCGGGGTATCACACTCCTCGCCCTCCCCGGGAAAGTCTATTCCAGAGTACTGGAGAGGAGGGTCCGTCGGGATGTCGAATCTTGGATTTAGGAGGAACAGTGTGGTTTTCGTCATGGCCGTGGAACAGTGGATCAACTCTACACCCTCAGCAGGGTCCTCGGGGAGGGGGGTGGCTTAGGAGTTCGCCCAACCAGTCTACATGAGGCGTCCGGGTCCACAGGGGAGTCTCGTGGCTGGTAATCTGGGAGTTGGGGTTCCAGAGCCCCCAATACACGCGGTTCAGTCCCTATATGACCACTGTCAGTCTGGTGCGCATAGTAAGCAGTAAGCCCGGATCCATTTCAAGTGGCGGTTGGACTCCACCAGGGCTTCCTTATGTCACCAATTCGATTCATAACTTTTATGGACAGAATATCTAGGTGCAGCCGTGGTGTTGAGGGCGTCCGGTTTTGTGGCATCGGTATTGCATGCCTGCTTTTTTCCAGATTATGTTCTGTTGGCTTCATCAGGCTTTGAACTCCAAGTATGAAGCAATTGGAATCAGTGCCTCAAAATCTTAGACCATGGTCCTTAGTAGGAAAATGGTGTAATGCCTCTCCAAGTTAGGAATCAAGTGGAGATCTTGAGGTCTTGTTCATGAATAGGAAGAATGGAGCGGGAGGTCGACAGGCAACGATACGCGAAAGATCAATTCACTCAACAATATCTGATATATTTATTCAGGAGTTGAGAAACTTTTAAATGAAAATGAACGGCATAAATCTTTTTATTTTTTGATGGTTTAATTTCAAATTCAGCTGTAACTTAATTAGATCTGGGCACTAACACGATGACGATATTTATTGTCAAATCATTTTTGTCAACAATATTAATAAAAACTTTAGATAAAATCTGTGACATTTAAACTGCAATTTCACCACCCAAACACCACAGAGAACGCAGGTGCTGAAGCGACCTGGCGAAGAACATAGTAAGGGACAAAAACTTTTTTTAAGCATGCTTAGCAATAGAACACAGCATCAAAGCAAAAGGACTGTAACACAGCCAAAATCGGAGATCATGAGATGCAGGACAACAACGAGCCGGCCAACTAAAGATTTAAGTGAAGTCTCCCTGTCGATTTCTTTTTCTAAAATGCCTCTTAAAAGAAGTGCACAAACAGCAGCCTTGTTAATATGTCCACAACCCATTTTAACCCACTCTCCTCATTTGAGGAAGGCCTGTAATCCTTTTCTTACTTGAAATCAAGGAGCTTCCCCATTTCGTGCAAATGTTATGAATATGTTGCATGAATCTAAAACCTGTTAACTTGGGTTAGAAAAGTTCATCCAACTTTTTATTTCTTTTTTTTAAATGGCCACAAATGAGGTTAATTTACATTGTTTCCCTTTTCCTTTAATTTAAGTTAACATAGTTCATTTCATAAATTAATAACGAGGAAAGCAATTTATTGACTTAACAGTAGTTTGAAGTTTCAAATTTTAAAGAAAAAATGTGATAATTATCATGATAATTATCGATAGACTATTTTTTTCAACTGTGATAACATTTTTTGTCATATCGCCCAGGACTAATCTTAATATTCACTCACTCATTCATTCATTTTCTGAACCGCCTTATCCTCACTAGGGTTGTGGAGGTGCTGGTGTCCATCCCAGCTCCCTTCAGGCCAGAGGCAGGGACACCCTTAACGGGTGGCCAGTCGATCAAAGGGCTCGAGGAGACGGACAACCATTCACTCTCACACTCAAACCTAGGGGCAATTTAGAGTGTCCAATCAGCCTATCATGCATGTGGAGGGGAAACCGGAGTACACAGGTGGACCCACCTGGATTTGAGCCCTGGAACCCAGAGCTGTGAGGCCGACGCGCTAACCGCTCAAATCGCCGGGCACCCTGAATCTTAACATTTCAAGCAAATATTTCCCTGCCTCAAAATGGTATAGTACATTTTTAGGACAGTATTATTTTGTATAGACTTACCGATATCTGCTGGAAGATGCATTATGGCTACACTCTGAGGGACAAAAGCTCTTCAGACATGAAAGATAGACAGTTCAGGTCAAAATGAAAAGATGAAAGTGCAATGTGTTAAGCACCAATAAGGCAATCAATTTAAACACCAAAGAAACAATAATAAAAATTACACAATAATGAACATTTCAAGTAGGAAGCTATTTTTTAGTCTTTGTATTACTCTTGAGCAGCCCCAAGATTGGTTAAGCAAACTGCTAATGAATTTGCCAACCTAGCACTGAAAGAAAACAGACAATTTGAAACATTCGACTCTCCAATACACTTCACTAACATTGCTTGCAAACTCACCTTGTCCTATCACACTGCTATTTGACCTCTCTTGGTTCCTTGGTGTTGGCCTTCCCTACATTGGGTCTCCCTCATAAAAAATAATTACATATTTAACTAGAAAATGCAATTCTCGGATTGTGTATGGATGCTTTGATTAATGGGTCACTTCCTATAGATTTTTTTTAATCCCAGGGCATTTTCCGGTCACTTAATTATTAACTCATGTTTGTATACCCAAACATCAAGCCCTTCCAATTTCAATGAATTGGATGTCTGTTGTTTTTTATAGCTGGCACAAAGTATATTTTGATAAAATGAAAGTGAATTTAGCGTGGGCGGGTGGCCCGGTGATTAGCGTATCAGCCTCACAGTTTTGGGGTCACAGGTTAGATCACAGGTCAGTCCTGACTATGTGGAGTTTGCATGTTCTCCCAGAGCTTGTTTAACTTTTCTCCGGGTACTGCAGTTTCCTCCCTCCTCCTGTGATAGTTGAAAATTCTAAATTGTCTCTAGGTAGGAGTGTGAACGTGAATGGTTGTCTGCTTCCTTGTGGCCTGCGACAGCCAATTCAGGCTGTTCTCTACCGTGTGCCTGTAGTTAGCTGGGATTGGCTCCAGCACTTGTAAGTGGTTCGGAAAATGAATGAAGGTGACTTTTTGGAATGTTTCAAAGTTGGAATGGTGATAATCGGTCACAGTGCATGTGCTGTGCAGTTTGCTAAAAAGGTGGACAACAGGACAAACAAAGATTTGGGGGCCTTTGCTTGGCAAAACATCCCCACAATCATGTTTGTATATATCACTATTCTCTATCCCCTAAAACCCTTTCCTGTCCAACTGTTTTCTCCGGAGAGAACAAGTAAACTCCCATGTTGCACATAAAAACTGTTCTAGCTTTTAAAGAAACTCATATTTGCTAATGTATGTCTTTGGACAAATACACAGGATATGTAAAAAGACAAAATAATGAAAGACAAGGAAAAGAAAGAAATTAATTGACAGTATAGACTTACCTACTACGGAGACTGCAGTCATCTCTTAAAGTGCTTTCATTAGCCGAAAGCAAAATTTGCAAAGTACGCCTTGTCTCCTTCCATGCTTCATATCCCAGAGCCATGAAAGCATTTAATGTAGGCTAAAATGTGGAACAAAATACCATATACATAGGGAAAGAACATATGTCGTTACGTACTGCATTATATGGTTTTACAAGTAGATGACGTAAAATTGAATAATTACTAGCCGTATGATACAATGACAACTTTGACACAATTACATGTGTAAAAGTCTGCCTTATGAAACACTGTTATGCTAAAGCTCAGGGAGTTATTTGAGATTGCCGCCAACTAAAACATGTATTTGGTAAAAAAAAAAAAAATGTTGAATCAAGATGAAATAGCAATGCAACAATGCTGTTACTTTTCATAAAAATTACCTGTTGTAAAACATCTCGATTTTTAGACATCACAGGTCCATCAAATAGTGAGAGTATAACACTCAGGTCCAGTATCTGTTCTCCAATGGCGACCCCAATACGGCATTTGGACTGAGGAAATAAAACTTCTGAAATTATCGATTGTTTTAGTGTTTTTTGTGTGTATATATAATATGACCGATGTAACAAACAGTAATCATTTAAGCAAGAAAACATGTTTTGTCCTATTCTTTTTAATTTACTTAAACAAAAAAACAAAAGCTCTTACATTGTCCAAAGTGGAGAAGATGCCATATGGAAGGTTGTGGTAAGAAAAATCAGATGCTGCATCTACTTTTATAAAAGACATTTTATTCTCCAAAGTAGGGTTCCAAGTTCAAAGTAGTTGAGTTACTGAGTGAGAAGCATCTGTAAGGGTTTACAGATGTTGCAAGCATTGGACGTCCCGCTTCTGCCTAACACCCAATCGCTGGTGGCCTGTAGGATCCACCCCCACTGAGACCAGAGGTTGATTTAAAACAGTTTGGTGAATGACTAAGCACAATCCTTTTCTTCACAATAAAGCAACTTTGCATTATTGTAAACATAAACCCTAAATGAATATATATATATATATATATATATACATATATACATATATACATACATATATATATATATATATATATATATATATATATATATATATATATATATATATATATATATATATATATATATATATATATATATATATATATATATATATATATATATATATATATATATATATATATATATATATATATATATATATATATATATATATATATATATATATATATATATATATATATATATATATATATATATATATATATATATATATATATATATATATATATATATATATATATATATATATATATATATATATATATATATATATATATATATATATATATATATATATATATATATATATATATATATATATATATATATATATATATATATATATATATATATATATATATATATATACATATACATACATACATATACATACATATACACTATTAAAAATCTTATGTTATATATTTATGGACTAGCAAAAATGCCTTCAAGAGACGACGTTCGCTTGCGTTGTCGCCCACAACGCGCATTTGACATCTAGTCATATATGAGATATCTACGGTCCACTTTCCAATTCCCTTTATCACTTGTTGACAGTTAATATTTAATGAGAGAAAACGCTTTCTGTTGCAGATAAGTTAGGCATATACAAAGAGCACAGTTTTTGTTTTTAAAACGAAATAATGGCCGCCGCGCGAGCAGCTAAACAAACGCTTAGAAAAGAAATAAAGCGCCGGCTTGCACAGTTAAGTGAACAGGAGAAAAACCGACAGTCATTAATTGTTTGCCAAAAGGTAAGTGAATGTCATCCTACACTAATACTTTTTAAACTGGTTCTCTAACGTAAGGCGAATACAATATACCTTATAATTGAGTAATTGTTCAAGGTATTCCGTTTTAAAAGTCCCATTTTTTTTCTAATCAGTTATAATACAGCATACAGGCGTCTCTGATCGCTCCGGTTGCCTTTAGTGGGTTATTATTTGCATTATCTTCACCCATCACAACCGATTGAACATCTACCGAGATCGGTAATTACATTTTTTTTCCAGGATTAACTCATACCCTTTCATTCTCTAATTGCCCTTCGTTGTCTCTTTCAGCTCATCAGACATCCAAAGTATGTGGCTGCTAAACGTATTGCTGTGTTCCTCAGCATGAATGATGAAGTTTGCACCGAGGAAATCATAAAAAACATGTTTAAAGTTGGTAAAAGCTGCTTCGTCCCCAGATATGAGCAGAACAGCAACCACATGGACATGCTAAAACTCGATAGTATGGAGGACATGGCCACACTACCCAAAACATCTTGGAATATCCTACAGCCTGCTAAAGATGACAAGAGCAGAGAAGATGCATTCTCTGCAGGTAGACTGTTGGCTATTCGGTGTCCTTTTTTTCATTTTAAATTTTGCTTTTTAAGATAGCAAATGAAATTATAAATTGGTCAATTAAGTTATAAATTGGTCAAATGAGATTTTTGAAGGCTGATACCAATATCTAAAGCCGATATACTATATAATGAAGTGACTTTATCAGGGTTACTTCACACGTGTTCCGGTCGCCCGAGAGCTCACCTTTAAAAATAAAAAAAATAAAAACTACTAATTTTCATTTCCACATTTGCAAGCCAATTATAACTTTGACTTAAGAATTGTCACAATGTCATTTGACATAGCCACAACTATTTTTCAGTGCATGGTTTTGATTCAGTAATATCGATTACATGTGTTATGCTCAGACAAACAATCATATCTTTCTGGTAGGGAAATTTGCTGCCTCACGTCTTTAATTTTTAAACTACTTTGGTTTTTTTTCCTAGTGTAATACAATTGAAATCTCATTTGGATTAAACCTTTTCCAGGGGGTCTGGATCTCATCTTGATGCCAGGTCTGGGCTTTGATCTATCAGGAAAGCGTCTGGGCAGGGGAAAGGGTTTCTATGACACGTATCTGGAGCGCTGCTTCCAGCACCCCAAAGGGAAGCCTCACACCATTGCGTTAGCCTACAAAGAGCAATTATATCAGGACATCCCAGTTGATGACAATGATGTACTCATTGATGAAGTCCTTTATGAAGATGAAAAGTAAGCTTTATTGATCATTTACAGTGCTCTGCACTGCAAAAGCATGTTTTAATTTTGTCTTACTGACTAAATCATTAGTATCCTTAAGTAAATGTTTCATATTGATTAAATTTTCACATATTTAAGGTCGCCCATTAGTTCCACTCACGGCAAGGCAGAAATGTACATATGTGGGAACTACTAAACAAAAAAAAGGAACTTTTCTATAGTTTGTTTGACTTCAACGTTGCCTTTGTCGTGAACAAATGTTAATTTGCTGTTCTCATTTAGACGTCTCAATTCTTTTATCTACAAATGTAATAAAAAAGGATAAGGTAACGCCGTTTTGGAATTACGACAAGCAGTTCTCAGCGACTTTTATTCTTGTAAGTGAAAAGCAGCGTTTCTTCTCTCTTTATTTCTGCATGCTTTTATCAATGTCTCAATTGCAAACATTTACCGCATTTACCCGCAGTTAAGCCCCCCGCGTATTGGCCGCACCCTTAAAATTGCCTTAAAACAGTTGAATTTTCTTGATGAGAACCTGATGCTTTTTAATTTCTATTTTCTTACCAGACATTTAAGATCTAGTGGTGGCAAAATTGCTTGTAAAGTTTCTATATCTTGATTTTTTTCGATGGTTCGTACTACTGCAATAGTTTTGACTATGGAACAAGCAATAAAAATCAAAGTGGAATTTTGTTTTATTTCATAATCACAAATGTGCATTTCTTTAAAAAAAGAAAGTAACGTAAGCACAACCAGGAAGTGTGTCCGTACCAGTAGAGTGTTCACAAAGTCACTGGGTGTAATAATAGCATGAGATACACATTACGCAGGTATCAAGGCTGATATTTTAACGGTCGACCGCAAGACCTTTGATCAGCCTTAAATACTACTGGGATGTGCTGACATGGTAAACGCTACGAATCTGTCAAGCTTATTCCCGTCTGGCCAATCAGAGCACGTTAATAACTGCTGTGGGCTGGCGACGCCATGAGCAAGCGGTAGCAGGCGCAAGTTTTTTCACCTCATATGCAAAATATGTTTTTTTTCTTGAATATCATTCATAGACCAAAATAAATTTTGTTTAGCATTTTATCTGTTTAGCTTTTCTCTTTTTAAATAATTTACTGTATCGGCCACATTTGCGTCATGGTGTTATGGTGTTTTGTCTTTGTCACCTTGCAGTTTCATGCATATCGTCTTTTTATGCGCATATAAGCTGTACCCTCAATTCACATACTATAATTTTTTTGCCCGAAAAATCCGGCTTATATGCGAGTAAATACGGTCATACATCTATGATTAGGTTGCTGTCATTTAGATTTTATCCTCGCAATAGTTACATTTTAATTTCATAATATAGATTTTTATCAAGGAATATTACAATGAATGACTTTTTTAATTTCTCGTGGCACACCAGTGGGTGGGAAACACTGATTTAGTCTGTTCAACAAGCCTACTATACATGATTTGGGGATGTGGAAGTGCAATGTGAAAGAAATTGTCCCATACATGTATTTATTTATTTATTTGGGGAATGGAGCGAAGTCAGAATCTTTGAGCCACTATTAGTAGTAGGGGTGTAACAGTATATCGAAACGTTGATGCTTTGGTCATTGATTTTCTCTAGCAAAGAATTGATACATCATCTGATTCAAGTGTCAAAATTTAAAAAAAAAAGATTAAAAAAAAAAGAAACATCAGGTGCTAGGAACTTTCCACGAAAATGTCTAAGTTAACTCAGTGGCTGCCACTGACAGCACTTGACGTCCAATACGTTTGGAATGGTATAGGGTGATTGAACGTTCATTCGCTACCCCGTGTCGAAATGAATTGGACTTTTAAAGCTGTTAATGGTACTGAAACTAGAGCACTTAGATCACTTCCTGCTCGGTGTTACGGCTGGCAGCCTGGACACACACCAGTAGGAGGTGTTTTATCTCCAGCTCTGGCTCCACCCCTGTGACAGAGCCCTGCCCAGGCCAAACACAGCTGTAATTAATTCCCCAATCATCCCTCCTGCCCTTATTTAAAGCCTTTTCAGTAGTCAGTTCACCCCTTTTTGCCCTGGCCCTTGCCTTGCTGAGTTGCAGGCTTGTGAGTACGTTACTCCATGTTATATTTTGTATGTGGTGTTAATGATTTTGGGTTGCATAGGGGGACTTGAGATAAGTTTAGACACCCTTGGGTATACATATAGTTTGTGCATTTAGACACAGTTATTCCCCTGTCTAGATTATATTACATCAGTTTAACGGTGGCATCCTTCGGTCTGATTTCCTGTATTTTTGTGGGTGTTCATTTGGACACCTGTCTGGGAGGGGGTTTTACCGTGTTTATTTGAGGGTGCCACTTTAATATCTCGTGCTTCCCCTATGTTATCCCGTAGTCTGTTTTGTTGACTTTAATGTAAATAAAAATAACTGAAGGCTACTTGCAGTGTGTGTCCGAACTCATCTTTGACCGAACCTGTCTGCTGTGATAGTTGCGACTCTCTGGTATATCATACCCCAGGGGGAGTCGTAACAAGTGGGGGCTCGTCCGGGAGATCATTAAGATCTGTTATCACAGCAGCAGTTTGGTCATTGGTGGTACGGACTGCATGTGCAGTAGGCCGGTGAAGGCAAGGGCCCCTGTCTAGATGGAGAAAGATGAGGTAGGCAGGGATGGTGTCACCTTGAATGTAAAGGCTCTAGTTATAAATCCAAGGGCTTGTTTAAAAGGAAAACCAGAGGGATATGGTGCTGTATCTATTGGGGAAAATGCCCCCATTGCTCTAAAGATATTACGTATGCAAAATGAGGCTAGGGATAGGGAGTATGCTCATCAGCTGGCCCTCAAGAAAATGGAGTTTGATTTGCAGTATGCTTATCAGCTGGCCCTCAAGAAAATGGAGTTTGAGATTGAACTAAAAAGGCGGGAAATTGAACTCTCAAAGAGTTCTAATATGGTAGAAAGTAGGGGGTTTAAAGTTAGTGAAAGCCTTCCGCTTGTACCGCCTTTCAGTGAGACGAACGTCGAGGCGTGGTTTAGTGTGTTTGAACGGATAGCACTGACCAATAAATGGCCAGAAGAAGGCTGGGCTCTAGTCTTACAAAGGAAACTGTCGGGGAAAGGCCTCGAAGCTTTGAGTACACTGTCGATAGAAGACAGGTTGGTATATGATAAGGTAAATAGAGCAGTGTTGCGCGTTTACGAACTGGTGCCTGAGGCGTACCGCCAAAAGTTCAGAAATCACAAATTAAAGCCTGGACAGGCCGTGGCTGAGTTTGGCCATGAGAAAGAAAAAGCTTTGGAGCTTGAGCGTGTAGAGAAAGCACGTGTAGCTCAAGAATGGCTTGAGAAAAAAAAAGCTTTGGAGCTTGAGCGTGTAGAGAAAGCACGTGTAGCTCAAGAATGGCTTGAGAAAAAAAAAGCTTTGGGGCTTGAGCGTGTAGAGAAAGCACGTGTAGCTCAAGAATGGCTTGAGAAAAAAAAAGCTTTGGAGCTTGAGCGTGTAGAGAAAGCACGTGTAGCTCAAGAATGGCTTGCAAAAGAAAAAGCTTTGGAGTTAGAGCGTGTAGAGAAAGCACGTGTGGAGCAAGAATGGCTTGCGAGAGAAAAAGCTTTGGAGCTTGAGCGTGTAGAGAAAGCACGTGTAGCTCAAGAATGTCTTGAGAAAGAAAGAGTTTTGGAATTTAAGAGGCAAGAGAAAGAAAAAGCCTTGGAGCAAGATCGACTAGAAAGAGAAAAGGCCTTAGAGCAAGATCGACTAGAAAGAGAAAAGGCCTTGAAAGCAGAGCGAAAAGAAAAAGAACTGATTGGAAGAGAAAATATTTTGGAGCAGGACAATTTAGAAAGAAAAAAATTGGAGCAAGAGTGGCTTGAAAAGGTAAACGCATTCGAAGAAAGAAATAAAATAGCACAATGCATGAAGAAAATGCCCGCCGCGAGGATCAGCCTGCAGAAAGCACCCCAAGTTTCGGTGCCGAGGCCACGCAAAGTACTCCTGTCGCCACTGGGGCCGCCAGTCGCACCCTTGCCGAAGCCACTAACCAGGCTTCCGGTGCTGGCCGGCCTTCCAGGCACAGTTCTTTCTAGCACTGTTCTGCCAAGCACCGTTCTGGCCAGCGACTGCCCGCCCAGAAGTGGTAGCAATGCTCCGGCGCCCCTGGATGATGGTGCCGGCGACTGCAAGAGCGGCAAAGCTCTGGCACCCCTGGACGAGGGAGTTGGCGACCCTCCGAACAACCAGGGTAAGGTGCCTGACCGTTCTAAAATTCTAGTGTCTCCTAAAGGAAGGGGGCTTGGCCAAGACTTAAAGGACCGGCGCGGACGCCCACCAGACCGGCCACGCCTTGTCCTCGGCTGGCGTGGACGCCCGCCAGATCGGCCACAGCTCATCACCGGCCGGCGCGGACGCCCTCCGGACCGACCACTTCCTCGTCTCGTTTCTGGCTGGCATGGACGCCCGCCAGATCGGCCACGGCTCATCACCGGCCGGCACGGACGCCCGCCAGACCGGCCAGGCATTGTCATCGGCTGGCGCGGACGCCCGCCGGACCGACCTCTTCCTCGTCTCGTTTCTGGCTGGCATGGACGCCCGCCAGATCGGCCACGGCTCATCACCGGCCGGCGCGGACGCCCGCCAGACCGGCCACGCCTTGTCATCGGCTGGCGCGGACGCCCACCGGACAATGCCCTATCTCAAGTTTAGGAGAGTTTTAACAGGAGTGTATTGATTGATTGGGGCAGGTTGGTGGTTCGGTTTCGTCAACAGGTTGACTCTTGAGGGGGGAGGTGTTACGGCTGGCAGCCTGGACACACACCAGTAGGAGGTGTTTTATCTCCAGCTCTGGCTCCACCCCTGTGACAGAGCCCTGCCCAGGCCAAACACAGCTGTAATTAATTCCCCAATCATCCCTCCTGCCCTTATTTAAAGCCTTTTCAGTAGTCAGTTCACCCCTTTTTGCCCTGGCCCTTGCCTTGCTGAGTTGCAGGCTTGTGAGTACGTTACTCCATGTTATATTTTGTATGTGGTGTTAATGATTTTGGGTTGCATAGGGGGACTTGAGATAAGTTTAGACACCCTTGGGTATACATATAGTTTGTGCATTTAGACACAGTTATTCCCCTGTCTAGATTATATTACATCAGTTTAACGGTGGCATCCTTCGGTCTGATTTCCTGTATTTTTGTGGGTGTTCATTTGGACACCTGTCTGGGAGGGGGTTTTACCGTGTTTATTTGAGGGTGCCACTTTAATATCTCGTGCTTCCCCTATGTTATCCCGTAGTCTGTTTTGTTGACTTTAATGTAAATAAAAATAACTGAAGGCTACTTGCAGTGTGTGTCCGAACTCATCTTTGACCGAACCTGTCTGCTGTGATAGTTGCGACTCTCTGGTATATCATACCCCAGGGGGAGTCGTAACACTCGGTATCCCGAAGTCATTAAGATTTAGGCTGTACATGTATAAAAAAAAGCACAAGGTGACCCGGAAATTCCCTTAAATCAACAGGAAGTCACCAAACATTCATGGCCGTAGATGTCTGATTCATTTAAGGTGGAAGGGATGGCAGTAAAACAATGAATGTTTATTTGCTGGCCCCCTACTACTTCAGATAGAATGTACTCGTGATACTAGTTTCAGTTCACAGAAAAAGGTTGAAAAGAGATTCATATAATGAATAATATTTTAAATAAGCCTCAAAATGTGATCGTGTTTTGGCATGCACTAGCATTGTGTGCAAATGTGTTCAATCTTTTCCTGTCAAAAAATATCAAATAAATACAAAAGAATTATATTTGACATGTTTTTATGGAATTAAATTTTTAAAATTTTAATACATTGCATTCTGTTTTGGACAAAAAAACATTTTGGAAAAAAGTAATTGTACTGTTTTCTAAGACAGTGTTTAATGTGCTCTAACATGAAAAATTTGAGCAACCAATTGTAGATAACAAAATTAAATATCTTATTCTATTTTCTTTATAGTTGTTGATCAAATGCCAAGTAAATTAATTAAGAAACATTGGGCAATCTAAACAAACATCCAATCTATGAGAACACACTAAGTGTAATTTGGAAGACCATCATATCAAACGTATGTTCCAAACAAAGTTCATGTCATATGATCAAATACTTTTTCAAAGAAATGTTCCTGGTCACTTCTATAGACTAATGTGATATCACTGTTTTGGTGCTGCCTCATGTGAGCTTGTCTTAAGTCATTTGCAGATTCACGTACTCTGATATTCTCATTGAGTAGTTTAAGTTTTTTACACATTAGCAGGGAGCCGCATATCTTCATAGAGCAGCATCCCATTAAAGATGGTAAGTGGTTCCACAGAGTGGGCCAGTTTTCCCATTACTAAATCAATGCAGACTGTGTCCCGAATCTGCAGGGGCAAGATGATATTGAAAACAGCTAGAGAGCCTGGAGAAGTTTTAACTTCCGCCACAGGATTGTTCTCCAAACCCTCAGGCTGATAGCCACCCGAATCTACGCGGGCCATGCCATAGTTGGATTTGGATAGGACTGCCTCTATTTTCTCATGCTTGTGGCCTGTTAGGATGGCGCTGAAAAAGTAGTGTCCATCAACTGGGGCAGTGAAAATACCTAAGAGGAAGAGATTCACATTTGGTTACTGCAAACAATTCAAAGTAAATAAAACTGATATGTTTAGAGACAATAAACTCTTTTTGAAGATTATGATTACCAGTTCTTGGGTCATAGAAGTCGCCTTTGTTAACAAAGATCTTGTCAAATACGATGGTTCCCGCTTTGTCCATGGGGACAGTAAGTGCAGCAGAGAAGGACAAATTGGATAAATGAGCATCAGCACCTGGTAATCCTGAAAATACACAATTTGTAAAAAATTGTGAAGTGGTACCTCCGAGACTGTGATCGTATGACAAGCATATCGTAACTTAAGTGGATGTTTCCCATTGAAATGAATTGAAAACATTAATTTGTTCCAACCCCCTGAAAAAACACCCAAAACAGGATATTGGATTGGAAAATAGGTTTTATTTCTTCTAATTTGCCATATATTGACAAAGTACCAAATAAAGAGTGCTTTAATATTAATAAAGTGTGTTTAATAGATGTAAAATTAGATGCATTTCGCAGAGGGGAGAGACAATGACACACACGGAGGCGGAGGTGGAGGCTGTTCGGGGGAACTTTTTCCACGTCAACAACGCACTCGTAAACGAACAAACAAATTTAAATTAACTTGGATAACTATATACAGACACTCAACTTTTAATGTAACTTCACACAAAACTGAATTCTAATTTTGTTTTAATCTTTTTTTTTTACCTTAGTTATACTGGTTGACTCCACCCTGACCTTTTGTCGGAGTCTTCAAAACGAACACCTCAAGCATTGTTAGGAACTTGCCTCCCCTTCAAAATGTTTCGAAAATGACGCACACAAATATCATCACAATCCGCGTAATCCAAGCTTTAGAATTAGCGCGCCACATCACTTATAAGTCTCTTGAAGGCACGCGTGCTCTCCGCATTGTACACTTGTAGCGTCTTAATTTTACAGTCACCCCTCGCATTAGCACACAAATCTAGCATTAAGTGGTCCTTCATGGGTTTGTGTCCCGGTAATGCCTTCTCCTCTGCCACGATGAATGTCTTGCTGGGCATCTTTTTCCAAAACAGACCAGTTTCATCGCAGTTGAAAACTTGCTGAGGATGTAACTTTCCTCGGCGATAATCAAGGAAAATGTCTTGATGCGTCTTTCTGCTTAAAGATGGTGGAAATGGTTGACGTATTTCTCTCGTATTGCCTAGCGAGCTCAGTAACACGTACCCCACTCATATTTTTCAATTATTTCTCGTTTTGTGTCCATTGTCAACGCCCTTTCTTTGCAGAACTCTGCTAACCCATAGTAATATTGTTTACCTGTAAATGTACCCAACGCGGGGAAAAAAGCGGGCGGGGAAATGCAAAGTCCGCCCAGTGGTCGTATAAATAGTTTATACAGGAAAAAGATGCAAAAAAGACAGTGCCATGGCCACCTGGCTTGGACGCATCACAAAATTTTGATCGTATCTGGGCCAATTATTCGATCAAAATTTTTGTCGTAAGACAAGAATGTTGTATGGCGGAGTGGTCGTATCACAAGGTTCGACTACTATATATTTGTAACTCACAGAAAATACATTTTCGAAGTCTACTCACTGTTATTTTATATAACATATGGATGTCCAATGGCAAAGATAATTATATAAAGACTGGCAGACAGCAACAAGTTGAGAATAACTTGATGATATCTGGGCTAAAGTGCCGCCTAGCAGTTTAGTTTGAACTTTCACCGAAATCACGTCTATGGAACATCTTATCTTACCGTGAGAGGGAACCAAGTGTGTGGGAAAGCGAACTCGCTCACTCTTTATGTTGGATACAGAAGATGTGGAGTTAGACAGATTTTTAGATGCTTGAATGCTTTGACTTACACTGCCGTCAAAAAGCATTTGCCCCTTCTGTTTTTTCCATATTCATCACAGAAAAAGGTTCCAGATAATCAAACCAATTTTAGTATGACAAAGATCCAACCCAAGAAAATAGAAAATGCAGTTTCTAATTTATGATTTTATTTCCCGATTCAGAAAAAAATTACAAACTTGTCTGGCACTCCGTGAAATTTGTAAGTGCCCCCTGAACCTAAAAACGGGCTGTGCCACCTTACGGAAGAAATAACTGAAATCAAGCATCTTCTCTCATGTTCTTCCACTTTATATAAAATGTAATCTTTATACTTATTTTCAGTGTAGTTACTCGGATAGAATTTTGCACAGCCTAGTGGAAATTTCCATAATGACACCTATGAGTTAGGGGTGCGTCATATACCAAGACACACCCATTTCTTGGTTCACCTCTTCCCGCCTTTTCCATGACTAGATGAAAGACGCTTTGACGTGAGTCATATTAATGACTATTAAAATATCACCGATTGCATTAGCATCAAAAAATTGATGTCAACCAAATGCTGTTAACCTAGTTCTTTTGAAAATGATTAGTGCTGATAGGACAGCAAAAGGTGGTTAGCTGCCAAGAAGCCCCAGACTGGGATGGCGCTCTCCAATAGTGATAGAAAATTGCAGACCACTGATGTCTGATTGAGTGTGAGCGTAAATGGTTGTTTGTCTTTTTGTGTTTTTGATTGGCCAACCACCAAGATATAATCAATCTGTTAGTTATCAAGGTGGAAAAGGATTTAGCAAATTGGAATTAATTTCTGAAACCGCCAATAAGCCCTTTTCAGGGATGGCAGCGAAGGATTTGGAAATGTGAAGTCGATTTCTGAAATTGCCAATAAGCCCTTTTCAAGGATGGCGACGACAAATTATGAAAAAAATATTTGGTCAAATGAAATTTTTAATAAAAAAAGCAGTACCCCAAATGTGAAACTTGAAGTGGAGAAATAAATCTGTTGTGTGAAATTTGGGAGCACTGAGAAAAACAAAAAACAAAGACAGTGCATGATATGAAATTCCAATTTACCATTAATTTATAGTGATAATGGCATCCAAATTGTGTAACAGAGTAATTGACTATATTGACAGCAGGTTCCACTTTTTGTTATGAAATCATTGCGCATACATAACGAAGTCATCCGGACAACAAAATATGGAAAGCCTCTTTAGTAGACCATACCAAACACCATTATTCACTACACGATTGGAGCTGGATGATGACGCTAATCTGGCTATCTGCGTAAAAGAAAAAACTTTAAAGAAATGCATTGAATTTGGGTTAGCAGAAGGAGACTGTGCTTCTCAACAGGAAACATGGAGAAGACGCACGAGCAACCCAAAATGAGAAGAACGTCCGTACAAGTGTTGCTGACCAAACAGCAGACATGAAAATAGCAGGATCCACCTTTGCACTGTAAGAAGGTTCTCTCAGTCGAAACATATAAGGAGACAGGTAAGATAAACTTACTGATGTGATCAGACGTAATGGAAAGCATCCAATATTGATTGGAAAAATTATTGTTCCGGGACCAATGCCATAAGCCATAAGGAACTTTTTATATTGGTTTTATTGTCTCCATAAAAAAGTGAAAGCGTTTCAATTGAGACCAAACCTTTTTACAGATTTTTTAAAGTAAACCATTAGAGAGAAAAGAGAAACTACAAAACTGTGGCCAAGTCTGGCTAGTCTACATTAACCGTGATTACTCAACGGATTACTGTAAACAATTAATTTTCCAGTAATTCAATTACTTGAAAAAGATTTTCAGATTTGCATCTCCTGACATACTGTTGTTTTATCACATAAAATGTGCAATAAAATTCCAAGCAAATATTTACCGTATTTTCACGACTATAAGGCACACATATAAGTCTTTAATTTTCTCCAAAATAGACAGGGTGCCTTATAATCCAGTGCGATTTATATATGGACCAATACTAAAATTGTTATTACGATAAAATAAAATAAATCAATCGATAGGGTACACCATCCTCTACAGCTCTCACAACTACGGCAAGCAGCCCCAGACTCTACTATTTTCCCGTAGCAAAAGTACTGCGCAGTGACTGCTGGCATATGTAGTTCTTTTGTCAATACACCCAATGGAATGTGGCTTGTATACATCGACATCAATACAGCTTGACGTAGCATGGAAAGCAGCGTTGGAAAAGTTATGCTAGCTGCTAGCTAGCTAGCTACTATGTGCGAATGGAGTGTGGCCTATATACATCGACATCAACACAGCTTTATGAAGGGTGGCAGGCAATGCCGGGCAAGTTACGCTAGCTACGTTGGACATCGGCATCAACACAGCTTTACGAAGGGTGGCAGGCAGCGCCGGGCTAGTTACGCTGGTTACTATTTGCGAATGGATTGTGGCCGCCTCGAAGAACGTATAAAACTCAGTGTTTTCGATGGACAATTGTTAAATTTGTACACAGACAATGAGGAATTTGCTGGATTTGTGGGCGACGATGACGTGAGTACATTGTAAAATGGCTAAATAAAGTACAACCGAACTAAGTTTTGCTTCCGTCCCCTTTTTAAAAACATGTTTTTAGCCTGTGGGTGTAGCGTGTATGTTTTGTATTGCTATGCCTGGCTGCGTCTATAAAAGCGGTGCGTCCTTTGTGTGTGTAAAATACAGAAATAGCCCTCGTTATTGACACTGCGGCTAGAATACGATGCACCGTATAGTCGTGAAAGTACGGCACCTTAAGATGTGAGACAAATTTTGAGATACGAAGTGGCCAGGCCGCAAGTTTAGTGTAAGGTTAGATTAAACTTAATTTTGAGTGTCTATCATAATCCAAGTTCATTTAAATTTGTTGATGTTATGTTGCCGTGCAAAAGTCTCTTTTCCCTCTCTCTTCTATCTCTCTCTCTGTCTCTCTCTCTCTCTGTCTCTCTGTCTCTCTCTCTCTGTCTCTCTCCCTCTCTGTCTCTCTCTCTCTGTCTCTCTCTCTCTCTCTCTTCCCCCTCTCTCTTCCCGCTCTCACTCCACTTGACTGTCTCACCCTCCCCCTCCCTCAACAAAATCTGTTTAATTGTAGTACTAATAAACATCATAACCACTAGTTATTTGTTGTTAAAGATATAAATGTTATTTATACCTGGTAGCCCACGTCTTCCACTTTCTCCAGGTTTCCCTGGAGGTCCTGGTGGTCCTTGGGGACCAGGCAACCCATTGAGTCCTCTCTCTCCTGGATGACCAGGATGGCCTGTAATATTACCACATATATACATACATATTTATACACACATATACACGGTATTTGGACAATTCGCCGATGGATAGTTAGCCGAACAGATAGTTTGTCGAAGGGATAGCTAGCCGAACGGATGTTTCGCCGAAACAGGATTTGCGCGAGTGTACATGTTTTTCAACCTCGGCATAAACGGCCTGTTACAGATAACATTCATTTAGGAATAACAAGGGCATTCAGAACAGTATGTGACAGAAAAAAATGTAGAAAATAGTAGTAGTATTAGTAACAGTAAGTATCAAAACAATACGTGACAGAAGAAATAGTAGAAAATAGTAGTAGTAGTGATGAAATTGTAAGTCCAGAAATCCTACTCCAGAAAATTTACACCAGCATAGAAAATAGAAAAGGTTGTGATTAATCTTTGAATTAAGGTTCTCAGCAAATCATTTCAAATATATATTTCCTAAAATAATGGGATATTATTTAAAATTAAACTAGAAGTAAGTGTGTTTACACACACACACATACATACACACGTGTATACGTGTGTACGTGTATAAACAACATTCCAATGTCAACAGAATTGGAGCATGTTCCGTATTTTCACACCTATAGGGTGCACTTAAAGGTCTAAAATGGTCGATAGGCCCTATTGGTCGGTGACACCTATAGGGCGCACTTAAAGGTCTAAAACGGTCGATATGCCCTATTGGTCGGTGAGCCTTCTCTGTGCACTAAATTAAATTTTTGTATGGCCCCGACCGTTTGAGTGACTGGTTATATTTCTTTCCGGCACGCTACTTATTCCGATCAGTCTAGCGGACATACACCCTAAAAATAGCCTCCCTGCGCATTCCAAGCGTTACGGTAAATCTATTTAAAAAATCCCAAGGGAGTGGAAAAGCATTTGACTTCTGTGTGCTCGCGGCACTTCTAACCGCCGAAACACTCGCAATACTCAACGTAACTGCATTTTAGAGCTGCACAGAGGAAATGCCTGACGTGAATGACAACAGAATGCTGGTGTGAATGCTTGGAAAATGAACTGAAGCCATGGATGAAACACAATTTAACAGATTTGCTAACGGATGGCTAACATTGTAGTTCGGGCAGGCAGCGTCGCACGGGTTGTGTGACGATTTGGAATTAATTATGGATGGCTATATAACAGCGAGGATAACCAAAAGCTTGGGCGTGATGCATGTTGCGAGTTGCAGTGGATTGTGTGGATGACTGGGCTCAAGTGTCGGCCAGCACTTTTGTTCGAGCTTTTGCCAAAGCTGCAATATCGTTCCTGAAAACACAACTCTGACTGACAGTGGAGCTTAGCATGTTGAATGCCTAACTCTTTAATCACCTATATACCTCAATAAAGCATTATCAAACTAAGTTTTACCCGCGCTGTCTTTAAAAAAAACACACGAGTGGCTAGCATTACATACGCTAGTGGCTAGCATAACACATGATAGGCTAATGTCATTCTAGCGCCCTTTCTGAAGAAGCGCCCAATGTATTGACAAAAACAGAAAATATACCTGAAAATGAGACTACGCCCATTCAAACGGTGCGTTTTATAGGTGTGAAAATATGGTACTTAGTATTTGATAACGGAAGAGAGAACTGAATCTTACCAGGTAAGCGATGATCGGAGAAACTCTGCTTATCATTTAAAATATGATTCAAGCTTGCATTTAGGTTCTTTAACCAGCTCTGAATGTCATCCTGGTTGTCCTGTACAAAGTCCAGGGTGGCTCCATGATGGATGATTGTGTTGTTTACACCCAAAAAACATGTCCATAATCTAGAGACATGTTGGTTCAGTCCTGACAATGTAGTAAGGAAAGAGTCACAAAACATGATAGAGGACTCCAAAATTATATGTTAGTGTCTACACAATGTATAAGCTTCCATGAATTGGTGGTGCAACAACAATGGCAGAAGAATAAATATAATCTACGAGCTATTACCTTCCTTTATTTTATGGATTGAGTCATAGACTCCATCCAACCTTCCACATACTCCATCAAGTTTTGATAGCCTTTTCTCCAGCCCATCACCCGATCTCTTGCAGTCTCCGATTTCTAGGAGCATCATGCTCTCAAAGCGTCTAACATCTTGGTCCATCCCATCCAGCCGGTCCCGACTTTCTTCAATGTGTTCCGTCAGGTCCTGTTGTATTTTGTCCAATTCAGAGAAAATCTTGTCCTTTGTGTTTCCTGTCAATTGTTTGGAGGTTTAGATAGTTACTGCATTTTTAGTGACAGTACGTGTTAGTTAGTTTGATTAAAAATTAGCTTACCCAGATCGGTGATGACGCTGCCATGTTTGTGTACAGTATGTTCAAGACCCTTCAGGGTGTCATTAATAGAGCTGAAGGTAAGTATGATCTCAGACAATTCACCCTGGAGTGTCTTCATCTGTCTGTTGGTAATAGACCCTCCAATCACACTATGACCATCTAAAGGCCGCTCTGCATCCAGACGGGGTCCCTTTCCCCTGATATCTTCGTGTTCACCTGGTGAACCGCTGTTATCAGAACCACCACCTAAACAGTGGAAAGATTTAGTACGTTGGAAGGAAAATGTGTTGCAAACATTCCCTCAGGTCAAGTCTTATCGTAACTAGAAAAGAGTTACAAAGTAGCACTCTGTTGGGGTTATTCTAGGATACTATTATAAATGTGAGCATAAATCATTATATGTATATGATGAACCTAAATTATTCGAAATAGCTGCACTAATTTGTGTCCTATTTAAGAGTTTGGAAATTGTTAAAAGTTGTCTTGCGAGAGTAGGAATCTACGCTATTATTGGTAGCCGCTACTATGATAATGAGTTAATAGTATTTGAAAAACCTTGTACTGTGGTTGAGGACAAATGAATCATCATGCTAGGAATGCTTAGTTGAAACTTTATAACAGAGGTTTATTTACTAGTTGTTGCAATGACAGCATACATCTATCAGCTATGAGTTTTACTCTATGGACATCCGATGTCAGAATCTAAGTCAGTCCACTTATATTGGTCAGTGGCTAGATGATTACTTTAACATGAAAAAAGATTTACGACAACATTTTGTGTACTTGAAACTTTACAAAGAAAAGAAATGCTTTAATGCAGGGGTCAAAACCCTATGGCTCACGAGCAGAACATGTCTCTTTTACTCGGTGCATATTAATGCAGGGGTCGGAGCTCTATGGCTTGCGGGCCAAACATGTCTCCTTTACTCAGTGCATATGGCTCTACCCTGACCGGTAAAGTAAAATGTGGAACTCACTGTTGAGAGAGCTGAGTCCCGAATGCACCTCCACTACATCAACCAATGGGAGCCTCGCATTTTCACATTATTGTGTTCACGATACTACCTCAACTTCCGCTACATTGACCAATGGGAGCCACCCCTTAACACGTGGTCCTTCTACATCGACTAATGGGAACCCCACCTTGCCACATCATTCTGTCCGCGACATTACCTCAAACCCTGCTACATTGACCAATGGGAGCCTCATGTTAGCCCATTAAAGTGGCCCCGCTACATCTACCAATGGGAATCTCATGTTGGCACATCTCTGTGTTTGAGACATTACCTTTAAGGCACTCTTTTGACCAAGGGAAGGTCTATTTTTTGTTTTAGTTAGACTCCCTTGAACATGCATACTCTCATTGGTACTAATGGATTAACAACAGCATAACAATGTTATTAAATAATTTAGATACTTAATGTACTATAAGTGTTGAAATGACAAAAAAAATGCATTTTTACTTTTAAATTCCCAAGGAATTACATTTAAAAGTATGAATTGTTCATGGTTCTTGGTCAAAAATGTTCCCAACCACTGCTCTAATGCCTATAACTACATTTTAGCATATTTAATCATCATAGTTATGATATATACTGTATAAAAAATATTTTATTTGGACCAAGATGGCAGTTGTGTATGTTCAGATTAAACAGAACCCATTTATCTTTCATTTTTAGCGTTTAAGGTCATCAACAGAATCACATCATTCTTACTTTTGAGTGTATTTCTATTTTGTAACATTATCTTTGTTTTTTTTTCAACTTCCATCCCAAAATCATAACCCTAGGACTGTTTTTGTCAACACATTTAGATGGAATATTACATTTGCTTATGCATCGTGTGACATCCTCTTGCAGAAGATGGACTTCATCTTGCAGGTGAGAACACATCTGGTTGCAGGTACCACGATTTAGCGTAAGCCTGTTTATTTGGTTCTGCATGCGGCCCAGTGCATCCTTAGATTGATTCCACAGTTTCGGCAACTCATTTTCCACTCTCCCACAGATTTCGCAATCCTTCCCAAGCAACTTCACCTCTGTCACAGTGCGGTTAAAGTGTTCACCATGATCACCAGTGAACGCCATGATTTTGCGGATGTCATGGCTCAGGTCCACAACCTAAGTGATTAACATAAACATGGTGAAATCCATGCTGCCCATCATATTATCTATTATATTTCCATTCTTATGCAATACAAATTTATACATTCTGAGAACATTGTACTAGGTTCACCACTAATGCCTTGTTGATTTTTTACATACCGTATTTTCACGAATATAAGGTGCACTTAAGTCTCAAATTTTCTCCAAAATAGACAGGGCGCTTTATAATCCAGTGCGCTTTATATATATGGACCAATGCTAAAATTGTTATCACGATAAAATAAAATAAATCATTCGATAGGGTACACCATCCTCTACAGCTCTCACAACTATGGCAAGCAGCCCCCGACTCCACTATTTTCCCCGTAGAAAAAGTACTGCGCAGTGACTGCCGGGATATATAGTTATTTTGTCAATACACCCAGTGTGACGGTGTTGGTGCTCGCGTCATTTTGGCTGGATTTACAAAATAACTCCTGCCACAAGCTACTAGCTAGCTACTATTTGCGAATAGATTGTGGCCTGGACATTGACATCAACACAGCTTTACGAACAGTGGCAGGCAGTGTTGGCATACCTATCAACCTCTGCCGATACCTGCCCTTATAAATGATTATGATTCCCCTTACAAACCCCCCAAAACACCGTACGACGCATGTCGCCCCGATCCTTGAGTTCTTCGTTTCTTATTAGGTGGCTCCTCCATGATGAAATTACTAATTCTAATTGAATATTCTGTTTCCACACCCTGTAGGACGATGTAATTCATAATTTTAATGTAATATCTTTAAAAAAAAAAAAATTCCAGAAAAAAATCTGCGAAGCTCTGCAGGCAGCAATAAGTGGAACGCGAAGTAGCGAGGGTCCACTGTATTGGCGATTTAAAAAAAAACCTGTACAAAGGTCGGTGTACGACATACATGATTTGAAATGGTAAAAAAACGTATAAAATATGTATAAAACGTACAAGTTGACAGGTATGCGTTGGGCTAGTTACGCTAGCTACTAGCTGGCTACTATTTGCGAATGGATTGTGGCCTGGACATCGACATCAACACAGCTTTACAAACTGTGGCAGGCAGCATTGGGCTAGTTATGTTAGCTACTAGCTAGCTACTAATGCGAATGGATAGTGTCCGTTTGGGCGAACGTGTCTGCTTGCACGGTTGTTCGAGCTTTTGCCAAAGCCGGCATCATCTCTATGGAGCCACATGGCAATGACGGTGACAGTGACGCATTCGATGACTCATTTGGACAATTGTTCAATTCGGACACAAAAAAATCAGGACTTTGATGGATGTGTGGGTGACGATGACGCGAGTACATTGTTAAATGGCTAAATAAAGTACAACCGATATCAGTTTTGCTTCTTTTGCCTTTTTAAAAACGTGTTTTCAGCGTGTGGGTGTAGCGTGTATGTTTAAGCTAGTGTATGTTTTGCCATGCCTGGCTGCGTCTTTTTTAACGGTGCGTCGCTTGCGTGTCAAATACAGAAATAACACTCTGTGACTGACAATGCGGCATAAAATGCGATGCGCCGTATAGTCGTGAAAATACGGTAACTTTTATCAGAGGTGGGTGGAGTAGCCCAAAGTGTTACTTGGGTAAATAGGGTCATTTTTATACATGTTGAAAGAAAAGACAGGTAATGAGTACGTGCTTAGAATGTCATTTTTTTGAGAAGGGTATATTCAATCAGCACAACATAATCTACTAAAATGTTTTAGGCTCCCCACAAAAATACACAGAAATCATACATTTCCAACTAGAAAATTCCACACAAATGATACTCACGTGTTCACAGGCTTTCTAGAGGAGAAAACATATTTTTTAAATTTTGTTTGTAATTAAAGCAATCCTATCTCCAGTTGTCCCTGCTCTAGCGATGGGGGGGGGGGGGGGGGAATCCATATTAATGAATAAAATTGACAACAGCGCCCAATGTTAAATAGATTACTTTTTGCGGAGAAGTAAACAGGCTAAGTGATTGAACAGGTTGTGTGATCATTTGACTTTAAAGCTTGTCTGTGAGTGTATAGTTACATCTGACTGGTATAATCGAGTCATGTTATTAGTGGTGTCAAGGGTTAGGGTTAGTTTCAATGGTGAAATTGGTAGAGGCACTGTGAGTAAAAGTAAAAAGTATGGCTTGTTATGACCATGTTGATTTCAGTTATTCCTTAATGTCAAATGTAAATGTTACATTATTATAGTAAAAAATAATACATTTACTTACCTTCTCATTAAGTGAGTCTCCATACACTGACATGTCTTTAAGTTTTGTATTGAAATGTCTAATTTGATTCTCATTGTCGATCACTCTCCATTCCAATGATTTTCTTGTTAAATTAAAGCTTTCTCCTATTTCTGGTAATCTTTCTCCACCCACAGTGCTGCCTACTCCTTGGCCACCAATGCTACCATTGCTTCCACCTGTGCTACCTCTACTGCCACCAGTGCTACCTCTGGCCCCACCAGCGTCACCGCCACCAACAGAAGTGTCACTGTGGCTTCTAGGATTGAAAGCATCAGCCCCTCCTCTTCCAGGTTCCGCTCTTTCTCCCATACATCTACAGCCACTTTCCTCCAACTTCCTGTTCAGGAGGGAGGTACTGTTTTCTAGCTTTGATAGTGTCTTGTCATGCACATTCACCCTTTGCTTCACAAGCCCCACATCCAGCTCTGCGTCTGCAATCCTGAAGGCCTGATCATCAAAGCGGTCTAGGAACACAGTCCTAAGGTCACTTAGTTCTTGATGAAAATAGTCCTTCAAATCATTTTCCAGATATGCACAGCTTTGTTCAGTTTGCTCCATAGTACCATTGACACGCCGCTCCAAATCCTTCAATCGATTGTTTAGTTTATCTTCAGTCAGCACTACGTTACCGCGACTACCCCTTCCACCGCCTTCGGCACTAATCTCCCCTCTTCTGAATACTCCATCCCTAATACTGCCATCGCTTTCTCCCTTCAGCTTGTTTTTCACTTGGTTCTGCAGAACATCAAAGTTCTCTGCCGCTGAGTTGATCTTACGCTCAGCGTCTGTTACACGGTTTTGGAGGTCATTGATGGGATCACAGCATGCCTTTTCACTAGTTAGTTCTCTGCTCAATCCATCAATTCTCTGGCGATAAAAAACATCCATTGCATGAATTTGTTTTTCAAGTGCCCGAATTCTTTCTCGATCTTCCTGCTGCTGTCTCTGTAGATCCTCCACACCGGCCTAAAAATATACAACCATGAATGAATTTTGCTATGATAAAACTGTGATGATGAGATAACAGAACACTAATACCTGACATGATGAACATGATAGTGAAACCCTTTTCTCAAGCTCTCCAAGGATCTCCTCTTTCAGTGAGTTTGGAACTTTTCCCTCCAGACTTCCTCCAGGCAGAGCTCCATCGAGTCCATTTCCTTTTCCATTTACCAGATGATTGTTGATGCTTACAAGTGTTTTATCATGGGCCTATTACAAAAAGAGGCACATGGTTACTGTAAAATGTGTACATTGACACTCCCAACTTTAATAGTTGAAAATACAAAAACAGGTTCTAACCCATAGAGGTCAATTGATTTCGATGCACTTCTATTCTGCTGCAATATTAATGGATTTAAATGATTGAAAATTAATCTATTGGTGCTTCCATTGCTGAAAATTAACATTTCCCCATTGTTTGGATTAAAAAAAAATTGAATGGTGGATTATTTTCTACTATGCTAAGCAAGTTTAAGAAGCTCATTCAAAGCAACAGGTTTGCGAACAGTTTAGGAAGATGTAACAGGTGTTTTTAGAGAGCTTATTGTGATCTGAGAATTAATAGAATCGTTGATCTCAGGAACAGCTAACATTATTATTTATCTGCATAAAAAAGTACATTTAACCCCAATTTTAGGGTGCTTTTGTGGCATCTGTATTGATGTGAGTGTTGCTGTAAATGAGGAAACCAGCAGGCAATGTAGGAAAAAAATATTAGGAGATTCATCATTGATAGCAAGGATCAATTGTTACCAGAATTTGTGGACATTTCTACACATGGCGGCACAGTAAGTGTGTTTTTAAAATGTCCATTTGTTAATCTCCCTACTTCCCATTCTCTGCTGGGACATGCTCCAACACCCCCCGCAACACTTGTGACTATATGTGGATTAGAAAATGAATAAATACATTAATATACACATATGAACTTTAAACTCCAAAAACATGGGAACAATTATTATTTTTGTTTTTCTTGATTTTAAGCACTTTCCTTTCCAGTGGCAATAGTTTCACCTGGGTGCGATTATCAAGTTGATCCAATTTAGTTTGAATGCTATGGATTGTCTCTTTAATTTCTGGCTGAGCTGCATCAGCAGGATTTCTTCCCCCGAAAGATGTCCCACTGTTGCCATTAAGACCGGGTTTGTTGGACACACCCTGAAAGTGCTCCACAATGTCCTCAATAATTTTAGTCAGGCTGTGAATCCTTTCCTCCAGATCCCTCATCTTTTCATTATCTACCCTTCCTGGAAAAAAGAAGCAGCAAGTTAAGTATTTGTAAGCATATGACAGGACAGAATTCAAAGCACTAAAGAGAACTAAATTATTTCAGCAAGTTTGAAGAATTTCTTTGACATAGACGTTACTTTGACATCATGTGTTCCATTATAATCTGGATCATATCAAGCATTTGCCCTGCTGTGATAATGAATAAACTTACTACTGTGTCCTCTTTCCTCTCCTAAGCCAGTGTTGAAGCCACCCTCTTCAGTATTTGTCCCACTGGGTCGAGGTCCTGGCGGGGGCTGAGGCCTGTTGGTGATTTCTCTTCCACCAATTGGACCATTGCTACAGTTTTCACCACTATAACCCTGGCAACACTTCCACTCCATCTGTGTCACCATTTTATAGGCTATTTTGTACCTCGGTCTCATGTAGGTACGATAGCTGAAGAGACATCAAAGAGGAACAATGAAGTGTTACAAATGTGTTACAAACAGTGTTACAAATAAAATAAATGTTGTACAACATGTAGGACAAATGTTAAATTCAACTACACAGCACTAGACTTTGGGCCTCTGTAAGAGTTTATATTTTGAAATGATCAGTTGTATAAAAATTCCATAATAATGCTGGGGAACTGCTGTATTTTTAGAAAAGACTCCGAAGCCAGCTATGTGGTCCTTAGGGGCTACCTTGTATTGTACTAATACATTTGTCTGACTTGTCTTTGTTGTCAATGTAAAGTTTTTATCTGATCCACCTCAGTCTTATCCACATTTCTATCAACTTATTATCATTATTATCATCATTATCATTTTCATAATTATCATCATTTAAAAACCCCACTGTTGGCTTTTTACAGTGATAAGAAACATTTGCAGGGAATTCATTTATTTATTCATTTTCTGTACTGCTTATCCTGACAAGGGTTGTGGGGGGTGCTGGAGCCTATCCCAGCCAACTTTGGGCATCAGGCTGTGTAGCCAGCCAATCAGAAGGCACAAGTACAACCAATCACGCTCACACTCTTACCTTGGGGCAATTTACAGTGCTCAACCAGCCTACAATACATATTTTGGATGCGAGAGGAAACCAGAGTACCTGGAGAATACCCATGCAAGCATGTGGAAAAATCTACACAGTCTGGACCAAACTGGGATCGAACCCTTGACCCCAGAACTGTGAGGCTAACGCACTAAACTGGAATACCAAGAGAGAATACTTACAAAAGCATACAAACTACACTTAGGAAGATCGGAACTTGAGATTGAATCCTAGATCTCAGGACTGTGAGCCCATCGTGCTGCATTGTTGGCAATTATTGCATTTTTTTTCTCCTAGAATTTTGTCCTTCTTCCCTCAATAAACGACATGATTATAAACTTAACGTGATGTGCTCTCTGCTTATTTTTACTTAGTCTAAGAGTAGAGATACTTTAGTCCATAATAACTATGTTTGACTCTCAGCCAATCAGGTCATTTCAATGTAGAGCCTGACCCTTGATTGCATCATTTTGTAAAGCTGCAGAGACAACTCCCAAATAAAAGAGAATTGAAATGGAAAACAGGCATTCAAGAACAGATGTTTAAGCAATTCAATGGGCTGTGTCTGATTTTGACCAAGTGTATGTCGTCCCAAACATACCAAAATGTTGAAGAGACACACTTGTATTTATACGATTTTTAAACACCCAATCACAGTTAAAGGGAGTGAACAAACATGTTTATAACAGGGCTACATTAGTCTACGTCTGGCTGATGAGTGTGTTTGTGTGTGTGAAGCACTCACATGACCACTCGGCTACACTGACCGCTGCCCCAGGCGCAAGGATGGTAGTCTGGTTTCACATACGTCTCCACTCCATCTTCGATCACACAACTGACTGTCTTTGTTACCACGTATGCACACCAATTCCTGAGGACAGACACACATTTGAGCTATCAAAGAATTGCTTTATTCTCATTCTAATCTCATAGAAAACAGTGGTGGACACTCCAAGTAAGGGCACGTGATTACAATAGCATTTTTCCCAAAATAAATATTTCAAGAAAAGTATGCAACAAAAGGATTTTTTTAATCAATCAAAATATAATTCAAATAAAATTCATTTTGAACTGCTCCTTCCATAAGGTTAAAAGGGGAATAGAACTTGGTTGAAGTTATATTGTTATAGTTTCTTATTGTCACCAAAAGGCAAATCATGCATGGTCTGTCTGACAGTGGTCATAAGTCTAGACGAGGATTGGGTTATCAATGCAATTCATTCAGCCCACTATGTCAGTCCAACTATGTGCATGGCTAAGACGTTGCAGTGGGATGTGCAATCTGTTTTCTCCTTCCCATTCATGCAATTTTGTTATAGACAAATTGAGTCAAGATTATATAAGCGCGTTGACAAGCTGCAGCTCTATCGAATCACTTTCCAAAACACAACATGACATAAAAACACTTATTGGATTGGATAACTTTATTCATCCCGTATTCGGGAAATTTTGTTGTTATAGGAAAGGCATTTTAGACGGAAATAGATAGGTAATAAATAATTTAATAAATAATTACATTAACATTATATATATATATATATATATATATATATATATATATATATATATATATATATATATATATATATATATATATATATATATATATATATATATATATATATATATATATATATATATATATATATATATATATATATATATATATATATATATATATATATATATATATATATATATATATATATATATATATATATATATATATATATATATATATATATATATATATATATAGAGAGAGAGAGAGAGAGAGAGAGAGAGAGAGAGAGAGAGAGAGAGAGAGAGAGAGAGAGAGAGAGAGAGATAGATAGATATAGAGATATAGAGATACAGAGATACAGCGATACAGCGATATAGCGATATAGCGATACAGCGATACAGAGATGGAGAGATGACAGAGAGATAGAGAGAGAGAAAGACAGAGAGAGAGACAGAGAGAGATAGGTATATCTCTCAGGGACAGAGAGACAGAGAGAGATAGGTATATCTCTCAGGGACAGAGAGACAGAAAGACAGAGAGAGAGAGAAAGAGAGACAGAAAGAGAGAGAGGGACAGAGAGACACAGAGAGAGAGACACAGAGAGACAGAGAGAGAGACAGAGAGAGAGACAGAGAGAGAGACAGAGAGAGACAGAGAGAGAGACAGAGAGAGAGAGTCAGAGAGAGAGACAGAGAGAGAGAGAGACAGAGAGAGAGAGAGAGAGAGAGAGAGAGACAGAGAGAGAGACAGAGAGAGACAGAGAGAGAGACAGAGAGAGAGAGAGAGACAGAGAGAGAGACAGAGAGAGACAGAGAGAGAGACAGAGAGACAGAGAGAGAGAGACAGAGAGAGACAGAGAGACAGAGAGAGACAGAGAGAGAGAGAGACAGAGATAGAGACAGAGGGAGAGAGACATAGTGAGAGAGACAGAGAGAGACAGAGAGAGACAGAGAGAGAGACAGAGAGAGAGACAGAGAGAGACAGAGAGAGAGACAGAGAGAGAGACAGAGGGAGAGAAACAGAGAGAGACAGAGAGAGAGACAGAAAGAGACAGAAACAGACAGAGAGAGACAGAGAGAGACAGGGAGAGACAGACAGAGAGAGACAGAGAGAGATAAGTATATCTCTCCCTCTCTCCCCCTCTCTGCAACCCCCACGAGTGATAAAGTAGCTAAAGTGGTTTGGAAAATGAATATTAAATTATCTATAAATAAAACATCTTCATAAATCCCATTAGAATATGCACACATCCGACTTAAATTTTACCTTATTGTCCTTCTCACTTCTCATTATTATTCAAATGACTTTTCTGCTGCAGGGTGGCGGTGGATGTGTCGAGATGGGGTCTGATTTGTCAGTCTCAAAGCGGGCAAAACAACGGTTCAGTTCCTCTGCTAGTGAGGCATCTGCGTTAACAGACACATTATTGTCATTGTAATTGGTAATATGTCGTATTCCATGCCACATCATCTTTGGGTTATTTCCTGTGAAGTACTCCTCAATTTTCCTTGTAATGCTGCCTTGGCCTTTTTAACCCTCTCTACGGCTCTGCTCTGGCAGCGCTGTATTGTACCTTGTCCCCTGACCTGAAGGCGGTGTTACGGCATTTGATGAGTGCCTCTGTCTCACTGGTCATCCAGAATTTTTGGTCAGGAAAAACTTGAATCCGTTTATTAACAGTCACATTGTCCGTGCATTTTTTCATGCAGGAAAGTACAGTGTCTGTGTTCAAAAAGTTCCCAAATGGTGCGGGGAAAAAACAGTCCTGCAGCTCAGATAGGGTGTCCTCGGGCCATGTTTTTATTATCTTTATTTGTGGCCTTGTCAGCTTCAAGAGTGGGGTGTATGCGGAGAGGACCAAAGAGGTCTGGAGGAGCTTGAGGATCATATTGGGCCATGGAGGCAACAGTGAGAGAGACCCGGAGTCTGGAGACAGGGAGTGGGCCAATGAACTGAATCAGTTCTTTCACAGATTCAGTCCTGCCCCCACCCCCTGACCCCCCAGACCAGAAGCAACTTTCCCCCTTTGTTCTCCTCCTCCTCATCCTGCCCCCTTCCACCAGTCTCTGCATTACTGTCGATTAGTTGCTAAAACAGCTAAAGAAGATCGAGGCAAAGAAGGCTACCGGTCCAGAGGGCCTCAGCCCCAGTCTACTGAGTGTGTGGATCAGCTTGGCAAAGTGATAGTGCATATTTTCAACCTCAGCTTCAGTCTGCAGAATGTCCCCACCCTCTGGAAAACTTCCTGTGTGGTCCCAGTTCCAATGATTGCGAACCCCCAGGGAGCCAAACCACTTCAGGCCGGTAGCAATAACCTCTCACCTGATCTAGACATTGGAAAGGATCATCCTCAATCACCTCAGCTCCCTGATGGATGTGCAGTTTGCCTATCATCCAGGCATTGGTGTGGAAGATGCTACCACCTACCTGATGCACAGGTCTCTTTCACTCCTGGAGAACACGGGAAGCACGGTGAGAATTATGTTTTCTTTTACCTCTCCAGTGCGTGTAACACCATTCAACCAGTCCTACTGAAGGGGAAACTGGAAGAGGCTGGACAACCAGTCCTACTGAAGGGGAAACTGGAAGAGGCTGGAGTAAGGAACCACTTAGCCGCATGGATTATCAACTTCCTCACGGACAGATCACAATATGTGAGACTGCAGGACTGTACGTCTGATGTGTTAGCTAGCAGCACGGGGGCCCACAAGGCACAGTGCTCTCCCCACTCCTCTTCTTCCTCTACACATCATACTTCAAACATAATACATACACACACCTGCCACTTCCAGAAGTTCTGTAACAACACCGCTATTGTTGGACAAGTGACGGACAGGAACGATCTGGAGTACAGGGGAGTCATCACAGCCTATGTTGACTGGTGTAGGCAAAACCACCTCTACATCAACACCAGAAAGAAAATGGAACGATTTTCAGTTTTAGGGGAATCCTCAACAGACCACTCAGGTGAACATCCAGGGTACAGACATTGAAATTGTGGAGAATTTGAAGTACCTGGGTGTTCACCTCAACAACAAACTAGACTCGTCCACAAACATAGATGCCCTGTACAAAAGGGGCCAGAGCCGCCTCTACCATCTGAGGAGTTTACGGTCCTTTGGAGCGTGCAGGACACTGCTGAGGACTTTCTACAACAGCATGGTGGCATCCACAGTGTTTTATGCAGTGGTCTGTTGGGGATGTGGGAGCACGGAGAGGGACAGGAACAGGCTGAATAAGTTGGTGAGGAGGACAAGCTTTGTTCTGGACTGTCCTTTGGACTCTGTGGAGGAAGTGGGAGAGCGGAGGATGCTGACCAGGATGATGTCCATCATGGACAGCACCTTCCACCCCTTTAATGAGTTTATACCACATCTGTTACAACTGCCCCGAGATGCTAACTCACATCCCACTGCCAGTTTGGAAAAAAAATAAAAATTCTCATTTGTGAGGTGAAGCAACGTACGCTAGATAACAAAATTCCTTTAATCTCTTTTGTTATTCTAGGTGGTTTTTGGTAAATTCCCAAGCATGTGTGGACGTGGAGCAGAAAATATGAGCCTAGGATTTCTTTATTTTCATTATTTCTTTATATTCATCACTTTGCTGCTTCAACATACAGCTTCAGTACATCACATTGTTTATTATTATTAAGTATCCATATCAAAAACGTTGATAAAAATGCCAAAATTTACTCTGAAAATCGCAACCGAAAGACACTTCCCTGTTTCCGGCTTGGCACTCAGAAAAATGACGGAAGACAAAGCACTATCACTCAAAAATGGCGAGCAGTGGGCGGTGGTTGCTTTTATCTGGAAATATAGCTCACTGAGTCGACTGGATAGCAGGCAGCCTCGGCCTTACAGCGGACGCCGTCGCCCTTTAGCTTGTCAAAGGACTGGACAACAGGGGGCCCCGGTGAGGGTGAACAACATGGTCATAAGCATCGAATATGGTCATCAATTTGACAGTGCCATGTCCTTGTACAAAAGCACATTTGTACCAAAAAAGAAACAGCGGCCACAATTCCCTCCCCATCAAAATCTTCCTTGTGTGCCAAAAACCTCTCATGAAAGCTCCTCCTGAAAAGCTCCCGTACGGCTTTTTCCGAAGATTCCATCGATGATCCGATGCCCTGTGATGAACAAGACTAAAGTTCTTTAAATTAAAGCTTTTTTTGGTTTAAATGTATTGTTTCCATTTTTTAAATATATACATACTACTATATTTAGATATAAATTAGTCTTTTCATATGCCTAGAACTGATATTTAATATACACACTTATTGATAATTGTTCACTTAGATTTTTGTATATGCACGAAAACATAGTGTGATAGTATTATTAATAGGGTTGATCCCACTTTACAGTTTTTCGATTATCGTGGCCATGTCCGGTTTACAATATCAGCCAAATTTGAGGGATTACTGAGGATAAATTTACTGCAGTGTAATACAAAAAAAATATAGTTTGAACATTTAATTCAGTCAATTGTTTGCATACTAGTAGAAGCTCATGTACCACACTTTTACGACCACAACTTTAGTATAGCTATGGACCTATGGATCTAACCGAAACCAAAAACTACATATGTATATTTCCAAAGTAACCTGTAAATCCAGTATATAAGATATCAGCAGATGGTAATCAAAATAACAAAAGTATGTAACTATTTAGAAGATCTTACATATCCAGTTTAGAAAATCAACAGAAATCTATGTGCCTCGGCTGTAGAGCGGCCCCGCCTGCAGAGCGGGACCCAAAAACATGAAGCAGGCAACAAAGAAGGAGTGCAAGTGAAAAACATAAAGCTTTAATCTGAACTCAAAACTGTACAAAACAAAACCGTGTAAACTTAGCACTGGGAAAAATGAACAAGGAACCAAACTGGACGGAAGCAAGAGAAAGAGAAACGCACATCGAAGAAAGGCGCAGACAGACAATAATCACACACTGACGAATAACAACATGGAGTTAAAATACACTGATAAGGATGACAATCACAAACATGGGTCACCCAAGAGAAGGAGAGACAGAAAAGACACAGCAGGTGTGGAAACAAATCGAAGCCACCCAAGATGCAATAACCACCGCCCTCAACGCTGCACTGTGCCACCTTGAGGAAAGAGGAAGCCATGTGGACATAGTTTTCATCGACTACAGCTCAGCCTTTAACACCATAAGGCCGGACATTCTTATCCCCAAGTTGGCCAGCCTGGGGCACCCACTTTTCACATGCTCCTGGATTGAGAACTTTACGATCAAATGACCCTGAGGGCCTTAGACTCAGCAACTGGTGCGCTCTCAACAACTTGGTGCTGAACGTCTCCAAACCCAGAGAATTCATCCTAGACTTCCGACGGAACAAGGCTGCTCGATCGCCCCTGTATATTAATGGCAAATTAGTTGGAGAAAGTAGAGACTTTCAAATTCCTTGGTATCCACATCTCTGCTGATCTCACTTGGGCAGCAAACACCACAGCACTCGCCAAGAAGGCGCAGCAGAGGCTATATTTCCTGAGAACGCTTGGGAAGGAGCAACTGTACACCAACTTGCTGGTGACCTTCTATCGGTCTGCCATTGACAGCAGGGTAACAGGCATTGTTTCACTCGAGCTGCACAGAAGCCAAACGGAAGACTCCAGAGAGTGATCAGCCCAAAAGGTTATCAACTGCCCCGTACCCACCCTGTCCAGCATCTACGAATCCTGGTGCCTTAAAAGGACAGAGAGCATGATAAAAGACAATACGCATCCCGGCTTCCACCACTTCAATCTGCTCCCCACTGCAGAGCTATAACTGTCATGACAAACAGACTCAAGGACAGTTTCTTCCCAAAAGCTGTCACCATAGCCATCTGGGACCTAATCAAGACTTATGACTACTACTTATACTACTTATTTATAATGTTGACAATTTATTTATCCATTGCTATTTCATGATTATTATTGATAATTACTCTTTAGTGATTATTTATTTATCATTACTATAAAATGATGTTCTATGTGTCTGCTTGCTTCTTGTTACATTCATAGACTCAGCGAGTGGTGTAACTAGGGGATGAATGTCTCCAGAACTGTGTAACTCATCCCGGACTTCATACAGAACAACACTCTGCTGACCTAATTTAGACTACTTAGAGAATTATTTCTTATGTATTGATTATTTATTTGTCTGCCTGTTGTTATTTGTGCACTATATGGTGAAAGCTTTAAATCTCATTATAATTGTATAATGACAATAGAAAGCATTCAATTCAATTCATTCATATACATACATCCACATGGATAGAACACATAAGGAAACACATCCAACCACCAAATCCCAACAAAATACGACAGCTCTACAGGTCTCGCAACTACGGTAAGCAGCCTGCGACTTAATTAATTAATTAATTTATTTTTCGGACATTTTTGTCTCCTACTGGGAGAGAAAACAAAGTAAATGTATTTACATTGCTATAACAATGCAAATGAATGTTTTTTTGTACGACAAAGAGTGGCTTTTATGCGAGTAATTATTTAATTTTTATTTTATACAGTTCATAAAAAATGAAAATGTACGCAGAAACTCGTACGCGGTAAACACTTAGCACTACTAGAGGACTCAGCACTGAAGAGAAATTTTTGTTTTGTTTTAAAGTTCATAAAAATGTGAAAGTCCATGCTGAAATTTGTAAGCGGAAGCCACTCTTGCTACTAGGACTCAGCAATGAAGAGAAAGAAGAGTTAGTTACAATAGGGGTGACCCCACTACGCGATATTTTGATTATTGCGACCATGTCTGGTCTACATTAACCGCGATATTTGAGAGATTACAGTACCTAGCGGCCGCCTGCTATGCATATGTCAAATTTGTCTTATATCTCAGAGCAAAATTTGCTCAGAATTTTCCTCGTTTCTCAAATTTCTCATATGGTGGGACACTTGCATGTCAAGGTATTCCTGTAATTGGAAAATGATTCACTGCTGCCTTATAGCTATGACATGTACCATAAAATATAAGATGTCTACGACTGTGAAAACATGAGGCTTTTCTGAATTACAATCGATCACGTCTTTATTATTATTAATTTCAATAGTTGCAGTGCAAAACCTTAGAGGAGATAAAACCTTTCACAGGAAAGTTCTGTATGGTACACTGAAAGTTTGCTGTCCCGTCATAAAGAGCAATATTGTGAGCATTTAAGCGTAAGGCACAGCAGCATGACATCAAATTTTATCTATATCTTTCGACACTCAATGGCAAGAAGAAGGACTTAATGTGATTAGTATGCTGTGGTCTTCCGACATTCAAACAGTGGTCACAAGATTGGAGAGACAGCTTCCACTAATTATCAGGTTCTCAAGCCTCCCTTAAGACACAACAACAAACTGTATTTTCCCGAACACAAAGTAGTGCGTAAGAATGTTGAAGCATACCTTTAATTAATATTGTCTTTAAATATGAACAAAATTCCAAATTACGAACCTCAAAATAAAAATTTAAACAATCTACTTGGAGCATCCTGTGTTTTATTTTGAAATTGCCGTGATAGTTTCTCTCCCATTGGTTATAAAAGGAGTATGAGCATGACCCTCCGAGTTTTTTTATCGGATGGTAAGAGTACACCTACAAAATGATATGACAGGAAGAAGGAGAACAGGAAAGGTTAAGGTGTTACATGGCAGGGTTGATTATTCGGACAATGCTACTGCTGGGCGGTAAAGACCCCATAATCTAATCAAACTAGCACAAGTGTAAAATTAGTGAGTTGATGTCCAAGCCAAAATTACTTTCATTCTTGCCATAAACAATTACAATACATATGCCACTGTCTGTTCATATATATACTCAGTCTTACATGATAGTCATGTGGTGTATGGAAATGCTGCACATGATTATTAGAAAATACAGAATAATAGGCAAACAAAAAAAGGCTTTTAGAGTTATATGAAAGAGAAAAGACTTTCATTATGATTGTGTCCTTCAGAGCACTGTCCGGGTTTCCTTGAGAAAGGCACCAAACGTTATAACTGCATACCAATAATCGGACTTTACCATCACACTGGCATTTCTCCCTTTTTCTAGTGTATGATTTGAATCTTTGTGTCATACATTTCAGCTCTATTTTACCTTTCTGGAACATAAAATGTCAAATCTCCAAAAGACCAACAGCTACCAATTGTTGACATTGTTATAGCAATGTAAATAGATTTGCTTTGTTTTCGCTCACAGTAAGACACAAATGCTGCAGATTTTTGAATGGAACAGCCTTGTTATTCGACACCAAACTTCTATTTGTTTTTAAGTGAGCTAAAGAAGAAAAAAGTTTCAAAGAACAAGAAAAAAACTCTGAACCTTTCATTTGTTTGTTAAAATGATAGTGCTATCTTTATAGAGTCTTCATAAGCATATTTAGTACAAGTTTCACATGCTGTTAACAATACGTTTATAATAAATAATTGAATTATTTGTAAAGAAACTGAGAGATACCGTATGTAAGCGCATGAATCGAAGATACGACGGCTACACGCATAGAAAACACAACTTGCCAAAAAAAGCAATCTTATGGCGCCGTGACACGATATCACGACAAAAATGGCGGCCATGCGTACGCCGTGATGTCAAGACGCAAGTGAATGACGATACTCATTTATATCAAAATAGAGAAAAGATAAACAAATAAAATGCTAAATCGGGTTGACTTTCTGTTTTAGGATCAAATTAAAATGTAGAGTATAGATGTATATTAAATTTCCTGATTTTGCCCCTTTTAAATCAATAATTGCCATTTTTGGGAGAAAAAAATCTGTGTTTTTAGTAAAGAAATCCTTTTGTAAAATCTAAAAATATATTTTTTAAAAAGCTAACATAAACATTGTTTTAGATTTATAAAAAACTGAATATTCAGGGCTTTAAAAAAAAATCTAAATATTATATCTAAGAAGGTCCGGCCCATATAAAATCGAGTTGACGTTAACGCGGCCCGCGAACCAACCCGCGTCTGACACCCTTGATGTAAGATAACAAAATGACTTATGACGAATCTGTCAAAACAGAAGCTATGTTCTTGTTTTTTAAACCATGAGGATGCTCGAATTTGTGGATTAAAGCTGGCTTTACCATGAAGCCAGGCAGCAAGCAGCATTTCCACACATGATGATGATGATCCACATATTCAGTTCATCGTTGAATAAAAATGACTGGGAAGACATCCGCCTGCAAAAAAAACGTCTTGCTGCCCGTTCCGGCTGGGGCCGGGTCGCAGGGCAGACCTTGCTTGCCACCGGCATGCACTGCAGGATCGCCGGCCGTGAAATAAAAAGCTCTGTTTTTGGAGTGCAACGACGTCAGCCCACTGTCCGGACTTAAATGGAATCTCAAATTCCACGTTGCTCCGCGTTGACTTCCCGCCATGCTCGCCCGCCAAATTGCTCTGTTTTTGGACAAGGCCGATTCCATTCGCTGTAATCTCGCCTGGGGCTCTCATTTCTAAAAAAATAAATAAATAAATCCCATTCGCTGATGCTCTCTGCCATTCAATTCGCCAAGCAACTTTTATTTTCAAATAAGCACCACGGCCTAAGGTCGCATGGGGCTCGCATTTCTGACAGAAATCCACCCTCACACGGGTTCCCGGCCACTCAGAAAGCTCTATTTTGGGATGAAATTGATGTCGCTGCCTGCCATTTTATTTGTGAGTTGAGTGACTGTGACCTTCTTCTGTCTTCCGCCATTTTCCTAGGGGAGTGGCTTCCGCTTGTGAGTTTCAGCGTGGATTTTCATATTTTTCTGAACTATTTTTTTCCAGAAAAAAATCTGCAAAGTAGTGAATCCATGAAGGTTGAAGCTGCAATATGAGGGTCTACTAGTGGCGCTCCGTGCATTTTCTCGTAGCGCCTTCACCGAATCAATCCAACCCTCAAAAACTATTTTATGGCTATAAAACCTCGACTACAGCTTCAGCTGCGACACGTAAAAAATAATCAATAAGCTAACAGACAATTTGGAATTATTTAATATGTATTGATGGATAAAATATAATTTAAGATTCAGGTATTTCTTAGGCTAGCAGAGAAGGCCTTGAAGGCCCCGACGGCCCGCCACTGGGGTCTACTCTGTACAAGCATCTTTAAGAATCCAGCATTCAACATCCCAAACATTCCATTAAAAAAAAACACTACTCTGTTTGTTAACTCACAGCTTGTGTTTAAGTCATTTTTAAAGTTTGAATATGACTTTGGTCTGTACATTTTTAAGCAATTTAGTCTGTCTGACCACCAAGCTATGAGAATAAAATTGGAAAACCACTCACTGAGCCACCATAAGCCTCAAATCAAAAGACTTCCTTTTCACCTATCTTACTTTAAGAGTTTGAGAAAACACCGTTGCTTTATGGGTCATACTGCTGCAATTAGGCGAGTTTCCACTAAGTAGCACATTTACAATGAATTCACCATGGATGACAGGAAAAATGTAATCCCTGACATGTCTTGTGTTGACATTGTAGAGTATTTGTAGACAGACTAATGCTGTGACATCAAAGTGCAAGGTTTTGAACGTTTACGAGCATCCATGTTAGTGCATAGATTTGCGGTTTGAGACCATTTAACAAACAGCAGTGAGCAACGCGGAGGTGACAAACTGCTAAAAAGCGCCGGTCAAACGTCAGAGCCAAGGTGACCAACTGGTGGTCTCATACCGCCCGTGTGTTTATTTTTTTGGATTCATTTCGAACGCTTTACAATATTTGGGGGGGATCCTCGAAAAAGAGAAACAGCTGCAATGACGACAAAGGAGAGCAGATAGGGGTTTCCAACCTAAAGAGCGTGCGTATGTGGTCTTTCTTACCTGTTTGTGCTGGCGACTCGAGGACCTTGCCGTAGCGCATTCCTGCCGGCGTATAGGTTATAGGAGGTTCTAAGCGGGAACGCGCCTTTGGCGTCCACGGAGGTCACGAGAACCAGTAGGAGTAAAAGTGCCATTCCGTTGATCGATTCGCAACCAATACAGGTTTTCAAGACAAATCAGAGCGAGATCGCTACCTCAACGGGCGATGAACATCCGAGCTCCGCTGAGTGACAAAAAGGGGATGGCCATTGTTATTATGAGGACAAAAAGTAATGTTCTATCGATCCTGATCCATAATCCAGATCCAAAATGAACACTTGATACACAGTTTCAATTCATGTGATCTGTTCTAAGTCACACCTTTCGTCCAGGTTTATTTACTCCGACGCAAACCGATTGATGTTCTCCATCAGAACTTCTCTTACCTCATATGAAACAAAGAAAAGAAGAAAAAGTTGCGACACAGTTGCTGCAGACTAAAGCAAGTCCAGCTGCTCCTCCTCTACATCACCGCCCTGAAAACTTCCCCCACCCCGCCCGGAGGAGAAAGCAGACACATCCATGGAGCAGCACGAAAGTATGCACACTACAACTTGTCACATTCACACAAACCTTTTCGAAAATTCATTTTATTCATTCATAAACGCGTCCGAATTTCGTCGAGATTGTGACAATACTGTACTTTTTTTTCAACAACTGTCTATGTATATGGACGGCCTTGTGGGGGCGTGTGGTTAGCACGTCGGCCTCACAGCTCTGGTTTCTCCCGGTTCAAATCCAAGTCACGCCCACCTGTGTGGAGTTTGCATGTTCTCCCCGGGCCTGTGTGAGTTTCCTCCCACATCCCAAAACATGTTTGCATGGTAGGCTGATTGGACACTCAAAATTTCCCCAAGATGTGAGTGTGCTTGCTTGTTCATCTCCCTACGATCGGCTGGGCACCAATTATCGGGTGTTCCCCGCCTCTGGCCCGGAGTCAGCTGGGATAGGCTCCAAAACCCACCCAGGACTCCAGAGCTGTGATGCCGACATGCTAACCACTCAAGCTGCCGGGCCGCCAATAAAGGAACTCTGTGTTTAATTCCACAGTTGACTCTGCAATCCTTAAAGTTCCATGCATGTTTGCTTTAAAAAAAAAAAGACTTCAATAACCACACTTTCAAATCTAAACGATTTATTGTCCAATACAGTGGAGTAAAATACATCGCGCTGGAACAATCGATTCGATCCTAGTTTCAGCAGAGATGCAATAGAATGCTCAAGTCTCTCGGTCCTCCTAGCACCATTATACAAGTTGAGGAAAGGAAGACCCATCCTCCTCCGTCTTGTCAGCTGTCCATCATCTTGTGTCCGCCGTCCATGGGCTGTGGGGGACCAGGTTTCCCAGATGGGAATTTTTCTGAGACAATGGGAGAGCTGCCAACCTCCGTTGACCGCATTTCAGGAGTGCCCTTGTCCCATTTTCGAAGTTGCATGGACGTCCGCTCGACGCCGCGTCCGCTATCTTTGAACCACTCATTATTTTTCTGAATGGCTCTCTTTCAGGTGCACTTGAAAGTCAGAAAATGATGATACATTGTGATCCTTCACCATGTTGCGGCTTCAAAACTGTCAGCTTCAGCACATATAAAAATAGGGTTCCGAAAAAATGTCAAAATTCATGCTGCTTGGCGAACTGGACGACAGAGACCCTCAGTGCACATGGATTTTTTTTCAGAAATGCGAGCCCCGGGCAACCTAACGTCGGAAGCCGTCTTCCTAAACCAAAAATATAGCTTACTCAGCGGACTCCAGGAGCCTCGTGGTCACTGATGGTGCAAGCTCCGGGCGACGTTACGGCAGACGCCTTCGCCCTTGTCCGAAAATTTGGGTGGTTAAGAAGTGGAAGTTGAGTTTCTATTTCAAGTCCGGACAGTGGGATGACGCCTTTGCTCTTATCTGAACATAGAGCTTTCTGGAGCACGGTGGAAGTTTAATTTCCCCCCGGACAATGACGGCAATATCGATGAAAGGGGTCTTAGTACTTCTAACCTGGATTTGAACCCAGGTCTCCCAGTGTGAGGCTGATGCGCAAACCACTCACTCCACCAGGCCGCACAAGAGAATTTTTCAACCCAAAAAAAAACAACGGTCACAAATCTCCATCAACATCTTCCTTGTGCGCCAAAAATCTCTAGCAAAAGCTAGCTCCTCTTAATCTGTTTCTTTTTCGATTTAAATCAATGTCTCATGTCTTGTTTTTTCCTGGGCTCCTGTAGTCTTTCTTCACAGGTGATGTGTGCGACGGTAAATTCACAAAATTCACAGGATATTCAGGCCCTCTCTTTCTCGCTGGGTTGGCTTCCTCCAGTTCTTGTGGAGTTGTTGGCATCTGCACAATCTGGGCCATCTCCTTTTTTCTACTCCCCCTTTGTCTTGGGGTGGTCTTCTGCTTGAATGTAATTTCTTCAAACCTGTCTCTGCAGGTCTGGTTTATGTCATCCCCAAACAGGTTAAGCTTGGCTTCGACATTTAACAGCACCCTTTCCTCCAGGTTGTTGATCAGGTCTGTTTCCAAAGAGCTCCTGGTCTCTCGTCTCACCCGCTGCCATGGTCGCCTTATCCCATCCGCAAGCACACTTTCGGAGGATCTTCTCCTCATTAACTGGAGTTCTGGTATAGTCGTATATTTCTATTGCCATCATCGACATCATGTGGTCCTTCCTGTTAGGCCCTGTGGGTGGGTTTCAGTTAAAAAAGGAATTTTCACATAAGAATATTTCTAAGGCCAGCTAGTCTGATAATTAACTTGATTTAGTGCTTAGGCATTGAGAATACTGACAGGATCTTTTGTGCCAGAAATGAAAAATATATCACATCTCCTTGCACACCCCGGTCTTAACAGGAAAAGAACTGAGTCTAAAGATAAGTGTGGAAAGTGTAGGAGAAATAAAAATTTATGTCAGTGGTTCTTAACCTGGTTTCGATCGAACCCTAGAGCTTTGGTGAGTCGGTCTCAGGGGTTGGGTGGAGCCTTTGCCGCGGAGGTCAAGGCACATCGACTCATCATGTCTATACACGATAACCATCATTGGCTCCAGATTATCACGTGACAATCAGTGCTGCGGGGAATTTATATATCTTGAATTTGGGAAAAAAAATCTGATTTTGTTTAACATTAAAGTAGAGTTCGGTGAATGCGCATATGAAACTTGTGGGGTTTGGGAGCTCAAGTTTAAGAACCACTGATCTATGTGATAATACAAACAGAATACATGATTAGTGTTAGTAATGTCAAAAGGGTTATATGCTGGTGAGTATATATTTTGAGTGCCAGGTTAAAGAGTATATACAGAGAGTATATATTTTAAGTGGATAACAGTCCTCATGACTTTTAGTTGAACGGTTGAATGTTGGCTCCTCCTGTGCCCCAGGCCAGTATTATCCAACCAATTGTTCCGCAGCACACCGTGAGCGATGGTGAGGTGTGCTGCAGGAAATTACAAGAAGCCATACATTGTAAAATCCTGAGAGAAATACCTTTTCTCTCAATTCAGAGATTGAAATTGACATTAAATTATAGATTGTACTTTTACAGGATTCAAATCGTAATACTATAAGATTAAAGTAGTTTTGTTGCTTATTGTTCTGTAACATGAACCAGAAGTTGTTTGGCTTCACAGCTTCAACTTTTGTAGAAGTTACGTAAGTCTGTGTAAGTACAAAACTACTGTTCGATTAATGTTTGGAGATTGAAGTTAATTTGGGAATAAAAAGTTGTAATATTAAAAGATTTAAGTCGTTTTCTTGTTTTTACGTTACTACATGAAATGGTTAATTTTTGGTTAAGTAGGAAGGTAGGGCATTAAGTTTTGGCAACCTAACGTTGGTGTGACCAAAACATTGCTTTTCATTTAGTATTAGGAGATTGGAGTAGTTGTATTGAGTAGTCTTGAGCGTAGACGACATAAAATTAGTAAGATTAAAACGGTCACATTACTTATTTTTACTTCAATCGAACCGGTAGTTGTTTGGGGTCTGCAGACCTCCACTTTTAGTGATATTATGTCACGATTCGGCTGATCTGGAACATGGCGGTCGTACCCAAAAGGGAAAGGCTGATTATCAGTAACGAGCAGCTGGTCACAAGAGGAAGCGAAGCTTGGAGAGACACAATACCCACTTCCACCCAAAACCTTAAGAAGACATGACAATACCTCCCACTTCAGGGATGAATGCAAGACGTCCCAAAACCAGACCCAACCTCAGAAAAAAAATCCCCCTTACTCGCCGCGGCCCTCACCGCGGTGCTCGCCGCCGCCTTGAGGAGGCTAGCGTAGCACGACTGTCGCCCTCCTCCGAGATACAGTAAGAATTTTGCTGCTGCGGCCCCCCCAAAAAGGCAATTTCCCGGTTGCTTCCGAATTTCGGAGCTTTTTAGACATCAGAACTGGGCCCGGATTATTTTTTCCCCGGGAAAAAGACAGCGATGAACCTCGATATGCAAAAAATGCACTAAAATGGGGTAAAATCCACTTCCTGGCATGTATTGATTGAGTACAAATACTGGACCTTCTGAGATATTACTACCAGGCCAGGGGGTGATTTCTCTGTGAAAAGACAGCAATGGACGTCAATGTCGAAACGGCAAAAATTGCACCGAAATGGGGTAAAATCCACTTCCTAGCAGCATTTAGTGATTAAATAAAAACACTGGAGCTTAAATACAAGTATTGGAGCTTTTCAGATATCAGAACCGGGCCCACAATGGAAATATTTTTTAGGAATATAGCCATATTTTACTCACCAAAAATCTTTTTTAACTGTACACAATATCCATCCTTCTTTCTTTCTTCCTTCTTTTCTATCACTATCGAAGCTCATGATGAAAGTCGAGGCTGTCCTGTAATATTTCTGGCATAGTCTTGAAAATGCCTTTAAATCAACACAATATATTTGCTTGTGCAGCTCACTCCAAATACAGTTTGGTAGGTCTCTCGTAGTTAGTGAACTGAAAGTGGCGGACACACCCTTTTCCCGGCTGTAACAGGCTTGCTAGCTTCGGAGTTGACCTTTTCTTAATGATGTCCATATTTTTTTCTGGATAAGTCCGTAGCTTTGTGCGCAAATCTGCAACACTTTGTTTTCCTCCATTAGCCATTGTGGGTGGATTTTGCGATCTTTGGCTGGCTCACTTTGGCTTTGACTAATGATGAACGATAGTAACTTCTGTCCTATGCTTTGATGTAACTAAAGTGGCGCTATTTGACAATAATGATCTAGAGCCGAGATGGGCAAACCGATCTTCAAGGGCCCCCATTGGATCCAGGTTTTTGTTCCCACCGATCCAACACAAACAGTTTAACCAATGAGATTTCTGCTGAAGCAAGAAGCACCTGACCGCAATCCACTCATTAAACTTCTAAGATACCAGATTGGTGGAATGGTTTCCTCTTATAGGTTGGAAGAAAACCCACACCCATTGCGGCCTTATAGATCTGAAATACAACTTTAAGAGCAGGTTAAGAAAGATTGAGACCAATTTAATAGGAAAAAAGGTTTATTACCAAACTGCAAAGTGGAGAGTGAGAGCTCTAACAATGGAGTCCTGTTCAGCGCGATGTTCTTGCAACTCTTGTCGAATGACCAGTGAGTGTGTCTTAAATACAGGCAAAACAGACAGTTGTCACTAGGACTTTGGACAGATACGTTTCAGTCATTTTCCGGGCAAAAAGTAATTGATCAGTGTCGGACAGTTGAGTATTTGTGCTGACATGTCAACGCAATCACAAGACTAAGATTGATTATTCAGTCAGACACTTGGGTGTTTATGCTGACATGTCAGCCATAAGGATGACTACGATGCTGTTATACTTACAAAAACTGATACAATATGAACAAGCAATTGCAAAGAGACTTTGTCTTATCTTACAGGCCCTTTCTGGAATAGTTTGTCCACCCCTAATCTAGAGGGAAAAAGAGGAGATGCTTGATGAACAATATACCAACTATGAAGCCTGGAGTTGGAGGCATCATGTTATATATCTGATAGGTTCATAAATAATTACCCTTCCGATGTAATTATCAATCACTGCAGGCAAACATCTTATTCAATTATTGACATTTAATTAAATAGATTGCATCACTGGTAAGGATTGACCTCATGAGGGGATATAGGTCAGAGCGTCAAGCCTTCATCTTGATCCCCAAAGTATCTCCTCGAACAGTAATTCCCGTACGACTTTAAAGCCGTATATCAAAACAATTACAAGGTTATTGATTAATTCAACATGCGTAAGCAAAAACAATATCTGTAACTATAATAGCAAACAAGGTATTTTACCAATAACAAAACAGGAAACTAAAAACAAACTTCATTTGGATTAAAAACGCCTTCATTTGACATAACAATTATATAACAATTACATAAAGAAGCCTGAAGTGCGTCGCGAGGTATGCACACTATGCAAGTGTTGCTGGAAGTGGCAGATATCCGTATCTGTTGTTGGTCGGAGACCCTGGCGTCTACTTGCTGCAAACCCAGGACAACAGTCCTTGGAGCCCGATACTGGGTGAGATGTCATAAACAATCCTTAGATAAGAACTAGATGACTGGTTACGACCCCGAGCACTCTTCGAACAATTGGAAGAATGATTTACCAAAAAAAAATGATTTACTACACATATATATATATATATATATAATAATAATACAGAATAAACCCAACAATATCATAGAATACACAGCATCACGAACAAAGAAAATTGCATGGAGATATTAAGGCAACATTCTGTGCTTAGTAAAAAAGTAATAGTTATGATAAAAATTATTTAGAATCCATTATTTTAAACCAGATCTTCAGTGTTTTATTAAACAATTAAGAGTATCTTCCCTAAACATAATGTATCAAAAAAATAACGTTGAGTGAAGAAAAAAGACAACATAGAACTACTAAATGTTCCTCTTGACTGATTTCAATTCACTACAGACAGCGTGGTTTTGTCCCCAAGGAATTATAGAGTGAATTGATGACCATCTCCTGGTGTGCCCTGGCAATGACTGGCAAAAAGTGGGAGAGTAATCTTCATTTTGCCCAGTCAAAAAGGATAGGTACCACATCACTGCGGTGCTCGGACGTTTGGTCGCCGGTCTTTTGGTCCCTTTTGGTCGTCGGTCAAATGGTGACAGAGAGTTTACTGTTGAAACCAGCTCTCAAAATTATATTCATGAGAGAAAGTTTAATATCTAAGAGAGTACATTTGACCGGAAACCAAAAGGGACTAAAAGACCGTCGACCAAAAGACCGTCGACCAAACGTCCGGTCATGCATCACTGCAAATCTGAACATTATCCGATATATAGATAATTTTAATAGATTTTTAGACAAATTATTTTACATGAATTATTAATTATTTCTGTGAAAACTGAGGAGAAAAGTCTCTTGGACCAACAGTATAGGCCTAAGGTTGAGGACCATGATCACTGAAACAATGTAGTGTAAATCATAAATGCAGCTATGAAAAATTAAGACAAATACAATTTGTTAATTTTTTTGTTTTGCCAGAGATGCCCACAGTAGCTCAGTTTCACCAACGAGACTTCACAACAATAATCCCGACTATATTATAATAATAAGATCGAACTTCCAGCCAGATAAGGAAATTACATTGACATTTTGGAATTTTGACTGAAAACCTTTGGGTAAATGAGAGCTATTTTAAATGTAATATTTTTGTGGGATTTTTTTAGGAGAAAACATATTTTCTTCACACGAAGGTATTAAATCCATGGCTAACCAAATGATAGCTGAATAACTTTACAAGTCTTTAATATAATATAATATACAATATATTTCATATGAACCCCAACATATAATCAGTTCATCCATGCATACGCATACAAGCCATTCTCCTTCCAGAAATAACAGCGGGTAGATGAGTAATTGTGGGTAACCACAATTTTGCTGGACAGGAGAGCAGTGGCTGCTGGGTAAGTTAACCACTCATCGACCATCTTACCTGTAAAACACAGTCATTTAAACTTTCTTTGCTTATTATGCATGAAAGAACAATATAATGTATAATGCAGTCAATATCCAAATTCCTTTTTCATGGATTCCTGTAAAATGTTCACTCGGGCTTTCTTAGTAATTCATATCACAATATTGGTAGTTGACTATACATCTACTGTGTTTAAGGGTTAAAAGTGAAATACTACACCAAGTGACTTTAAAATCATAGCAGACCGTACGGGAGACAAGTTCATCCAAAGAGTAAAGTTAATATACACAAATTAGTATTCTTTGGGGTACTATAACTAAAATGGTCAAAAAGCTAAATATAAGTTCTAATTTTTTTTGATACCTATACATTTACTACATTAGATGAGTCATTTTCATTTTTGACACCATTTCATAAAACTTTACTCACATTGACACAAATTAATATTGTTACCTGTTTTGGCAAAATGTAGAAAATGTTGTTTTAGGAGCTCCTGGAAACTATTTTCCTGATCAGACAGTGGTCTCCCGAAGAGTGACTCCAGTCCCCCGAAGAAAGCCATGATATCCAAGCAGTGGAAAGCGAAGCGGCTATGAAATGGCACCACAGAACTTGTCGTGTTGACCGCTCCAAAGGGTGTGTGCGTTATGACATAGCGATACACAGGACTATGAAGGGCGGCTGCAAAGCATTTTTTTAAATTAAGAAAAGTATGGAATACATCTACAGGATGATTGAAAAGTAATTATAAAATAGAATAATCCCTCGAATATCACAGAAAATGTACACCAGACATAGCCGCGATATTCGAAAAGCCGAGAATTATGATTACAGTGGTACCTCGACATAAGAGCACCCCGACATATGAGCATTTTGACATATGAGTACAATTTTGAGCAAATAATTATCTCTAGATACGAGACAAATTTCGAGATACGAAAAAGCCAGGTGGCCAAAACATGAGGGGCTGTTTATGATTTTAGCGCACTTTTTTACCGCATCTCTTTCGTGTATAACAGATATCTAGCGTTGCGTTTTTTTCAGTGTTTTATTCCGTCACACAGCGCGAATGGCATAGCGATCACTAGTATGTGGAATATATATTACTTTTTGTTGGCAAGTGGTCGCGCATTATCCCATTGTGAGGACAAGTGTGTGTATCGTTTTCGGAATATTTTGAAAGGAATACAAAAGCAAACAGCCCATCGATAGTAAAATTCAGGGTAGAGCAGGGGTCTCAAACCCGCGCCCCCGACCAAATGCGGCCCACGGGGTGATCATTTGCGGCCCGCGTCTTAATATGCAAGATTAATGTCCGTGCGGCCCGCAAGATTGATATGAATGACACTGTTCAGAGCTGGATGAACCAATCACGGTGAAGTATACGGCTCTGGAGGGTGGGACATTGGCCGGGCTGTCCAGTGCCTCGCTCACTCCGCTCGGCTCGGAGAGCTGCCGTAATCCAATACGATCGGAGAGCTGCCGTAATCCAATACGATCGGAGAGCGAAAGTGCGCATGCGCCACTGACCCGCGCGACTGAAAGTTAAACGGTCAAATCGAAAGAGCGCATGCGCCACAGAACCGCGCAACTGAAAGTTAAAAATTCAATCCGAGACTCATTCCTGGTGTAAACACATATTACAGCCCCAGAGATGTCTGTTTCAAAGCCTGCCGCGAAGAGAAAGGTCACTGATGAGCACAGTTTCAAGAAAAGTGGGGAGTGCAATATTTCTTTGTTGAATATGGGGATGTGCTCTACTTCACTGAGGTACGTTGGCTCAGGAGGGGAAATGTATTGAAGAGATTTTTTGAGTTGAGAGCAGAAGTAAAAGACTTCATGGAGATAGACGGGGTTGCTGTTCCTGTGCTAAGTGATCCCAAATGGCTCATGGACTTAGCTTTTCTTGTTGATATCACATATGAGCTTAATGTACTGAACAAGAAGCTACAAGGCTACAAGTGGCAACTTGTCAGTGCTGCCTATGACAACGTGAAAGCATTCTGCAATAAACTTTTGTTATGGAAAGCCCAGCTCTCTCAGACAAACCTTTTCCATTTCCCAGCAAGCAAGGCGCTTGTGGATGCAGGCACACCATTCAGTGGTGAGAAATATGTGTTTCGAAGCTGCAGGAGGAATTTCATCACAGATTTGCAGACTTCAAGACACACAAAGCCACATTTCAAATTTTTGCGTACCCCTTCTCCTTTGATGTGCAAGATGCCCCTCCTGAGCTTCAAATGGAGCTCATTGACCTGCAGTGCAACTCTGCACTCAAAGCCAAGTTCAGGGAGGTGAGTGGAGAAGCAGACAAGCTTGGGCAATTTTTGAGAGAGTTGACCCCCAGTTTCCCTGAACTTTCACAAATGTTCAAGCGGACCATGTGCCTTTTTGGGAGCACATACTTGTGTGAGAAACTCTTCTCCACCTTGAACTTCAATAAGTCCAAGACTTACTGATGAGCATCTTCAAGCTCTATTGGGGGTCTCCACTGCTTCCTCCCTCAAACCAAATGTGACTCAGCTATGTGAGAAGAAGCGCTGCCAGGTCTCTAGCAGCAAGAAGTAGATAAGAGAAGCTGTGTCCAGAATATTTCATGTTCAATGTTCCATTCAAGTTCAGAAAGTTAAAATTTAAAGAGCTGTTAATACAGACATTTGAAAAGGAATAAAAATAATTAGTTTTCTCTACTTAGCCAGCCACTGTATATCTACTGTATTCTCATTATTTTTTATTTTTTTTATTACGTATTGATTTATTTTTTATTAATATTTAAGTTAATTTATTTAATCCATTATTTTTTGTTAAAAAATAAAGATATTTGATAACGTTGGAATGTTTTATCAGCGCTTTTCTTGTGGAAATCCTGATGCGGCCCAGTCTCACCCAGACTCTGCCTCTTGCGGCCCTCAGGTAAATTGAGTTTGAGACCCCTGGGGTAGAGGCTGGGGCAAACAGCCAACCCGGCCGGGAGAAGAAAGGTATAAAAATGTAAAACAAAATTAGAATTAGGTTTAGTGTAAGATTAAATAAAATTTACTTTTGAGTATGTCTGCATTGTATTCCAAGTTCATTTAAATTTGTTTGTTATATTACGATACACCGGTGCAAAAAGTCTCCTCCACTCTGCCCTCTGTCATCGTTTTGGCAAATCTCCGATATCCTCCTTGGACCGTCAGCAAGCTCATAAAAACATGATGCTATCGGCAACTCACGGCCGCCTGCTAATTCCACAATAACTGTAATCTAGACTAAAGGGTTCCACAATACTCCATTTACAATACATTAACTAATGACTTTCATCCTGCAATTCTAGTTTATTGTGAAATCAGTTGACGCGATTACTAGTTAACTTGAGAAGTAAGTGGCGAATGATAGTGCCTCCATTGAGTTTTTAAATAAAAGCTCATACATTATTGTTCATCATTTCATTCTTGAATTGTAGAAATTACATTTCAAAAATGAATTCCGAGGGGGGGCCAAGTGGTTAGTGCATTGGCCTCAAAGTTCTGGGGTCGAGGGTTCTATCCTCATTGTGTGAAATTTGAATAGCCTCCCCGGGCTTGCGTGGGTTTTCTCCAGGTACTACATTTGCCCGGCCATTCTTTTAGGGTATCCCCTGACTGGTGCCCATAGTTAGCTGGAATAGGCTTCAACACTCACCGCGACACTTATGAGGATAAGCGGTTCAGAAAATGAATGAATGAATTAGTTACTTTAAAACTGGGAGGTACTTTTCAATCACCGTGCATATATTGTTGAACACATTATTTTTGTTTAACTTCATTAAGAGGGGTATTTACCAGCAGCCCTCTCGGCTAGATCATTGTTGGGACATGTTACTCTGATGTCTGAGATCATGGTTGTGTATGCTCTCTCCGGACAGCGGTCTTTGGTTGGGCAGGGGTCAGAAGAGGGATAAAGCTCCAGTGCTGCTTTGGGAAGCTTTTCATTAAAAGTCTTGAGTTTCTCTGAAATGAAACAGACATCAACATGCAATAAACTGCCATACTACTGTGGAATATACCTGCCAACTGGCTTAATAATTGTTTGTTCATATCGAACCATTGGGGCCAAACAGGTTTTATAATTGTTTGTTAAGACAGTGGAATGTAGGATAGGCAAACTAGCTGGCCTTGCAATTGTTTGTTCGCACCACGAATTGTAAGATAGCTAACTAAATGACCTTGCAATTGTTTGTTCGCCTCGCGAAATGTAACTTTGGCTGGCTAACAGGGTTTGCAATTGTTTCATTTGTATTTTGCAATGTGGCCAACTCGCTTTGGAGCTGTTTGTTTGAATCGCGCAATATAAGATAGGCTGCGGCAGTTTGTGTGAGCTATAAACATTCCGTGTTTTCATACAACTTAAACCTGCAAATGTCTAACCATATTAGCCGAAAGTTTGGTTTACATAAAATCTGTCATACATCAATGTCTTAGAAATATTTGCCCAAAAATTTACTCATATCTCAAATTGCTCGTATGTCGCGCCACTCATATGTCGAAGTACCACTGTATTTCCAAATCAAGGCTACTCACGCCAGGCCAGTCAGACCACGTTTAACTAGGTTTAGACCTAGGGCTAAGATGGCCACGCTCCAACCTTAGTAAAATGGCCGTGCCCTGAGCCAGCAGTGTCAGTTTTTCACATTTTATGCAAGATGCGCAAGTTTTTTCTTGGATTTCATTCATAGACGTCAAACGCAATTTTGTTTAGCATTTTATCGGTTTATTTTTTCTCTATTTTGAAATAAATGACCGTGTCGGCCGCATTGTCTTGTGTCATGATGTCACTGCACCATTGCGTCGTGGCGTCATCGTGCCTTGGCATTGTCAACCTGCAGTTTCGTGCACGTCATGTTTTATGCGCATATTAGCTGTACTAAAGATTCAATCATAATTTTTTGTCCGTCAAAAGCGGGTTAATGCGAGTGAATAGGGTATATTTCAAAAACATTTCTCCAAATTTCTCGCAAATGATTCTTCACTTTGTTTTCATTCTTTAACTGGCTTGCAATTTAGACTCAGTTGTGGGTCATATAATATTAAAATATAAAACTTTACTTCCTCTTAGATGTTATTTTAACGACTGACAGACAATGAGTAAACAATAGTAGTAGCAGTTTAGGATTGTGGGCAGGTAGTGAGAGAAGAATTTCTGGGCCATTTTGCAAAAACAGAGGTTAAAACAAGCAGTTTTGTACTTCTGCAACTTTCTACGTCACAAAGACTCACCTTTCAGCTCCAACTTCATGGTCCCAACTTTCGCTCATACCACCACACCCACAGTCCCACAACACACACAATCATGTTGAACAGTCACTTTCTTTCAATTGGTTTAATCTTCTGTGTCTTTCGAAGTTATGTTTAACCACCTCCTGAAAGTTTTGTAATTAGTGCGTATTGAATAATCAACAATATAGCCTAGAACAGTATGCTAAGCTGGTGTCAACGCTTAGCCGTCGGCCGCCATGTTTAAGTTTACACATTATATTAGATTAGATAACTTTATTCATCCCGTATTCGTGAAATTCATTATATTTAGATTTTAATATTATTAGTCTTTTGACATGTTTATGGGTTAGGGTTACAAACGTATTGTGGGGGTTTTAACGGGGGTGGTCCTGCTTTGTGGTTTTTCGTTTATCGCGGCCATGTCTGGTCTAACCGGGATATTTGAGTGATTACTGTATATAATAAAAAAATGCTGAAAAACATTTGCTCTCTGGGTTTAGTCACCTGTCACAAACCACCTGTAGTCCCCCCATGTCCACATAGAGATATTTTCAGCTGGTGGACTGCAGAAAGAGAAGAACATTTATCCCAGTTACAATGCAGTAGTAAATGCTTAATCTTAATAAGGTCAAGCATCACCTGAAGTCCACTTCTTGTTCTGTTGTCCCAATGACAAAAGGGACATCATTGTAGGATCCTTTCTTTTCCCATATCTCAAAAGGTGATGCTTCAAGGACATACCCATCCACTACTGCAACTGGGGCACTGAACAGCCCATTGGTTGGAAGGTCAGTCAACTGATCTGCAGCCCAAGAGGGGTATTCCTGCCATGGGACAGCCTGTCAAACAGTAAGTAGTAAGTGACATATTTTTCAAAATATAAAGCGATAAATGTATCTGGTAATCAAATACTGGATCTAATTTTTTTCACATTTCAAATTTCAATTCAAAATGTACTAACCAAAGAAAAACATTTGTTCAATCATTGAAAGACTAAAAAATAGTCTCAATGACTAATATATGAAATAATTAAATAATGTACTTTTACACTTTCAAATATTTAAAAGAATGCACAATTACAGTGCTGTGAAGAGCTATTTTCCCCCTTCTTGATTTCTGTGTTTTTGCATAATTATCACAGTTTCTAAATAATGATTTCAATCACCAAGGCAGAAAAAATTACGAACTTGTCTGGCCCTGTGAAAAAGTAATTGCCCCCTGAAAGGAAAAACGGGCTGTGCCACCTTTGACAGCAATAACTGAAATGAAGCGGTTAGAATAGTTTGTGATGAGTGTTTCAAAACACTTTTGCAATTTTGTCCCAACTGTGCAGAATTGTTTCAATTCTGCAATACTAGAGTTTTCTAGCACGAACAGCCCATTTCAGACCACAGCATTTCAATAGGATTTAAATCTGGACTTTGACTTGACCACTCCAAATCATTAACTTTGGATTTTTTTTTAGCCACTCAGAGGTGGACCTGCTGGTTTATTTGGATTGTTGTCTAGCTGCATGCTCCAAGAGGGCTGGAGTTTGGCGCAGGAATTGGGGATAGTATGTTCTCCTTCAAAATGTGCTGGTAGACAGCAGAATTCATTCTTCCATCAATTACAGGAAGTCATCATGTTCCTGAGGTAGCTAAGCAGCCCCAGACTATCACAGTTCCACCACCATGCATCACTGTTGGTATAGTGTTATTTTAATGGAGCTGTGCCATTTTTTCAACAAATGTAACAGGACACACACTTTCAGATAAGTTCAACTTTTGACTCATGAGTCCACAGAATATTCTTCTAAACGTGTGAAGCAGCATCATGATGTTTTTGGGCAAACCTAAGAGGACCCTTCAAATTGTTTTTGTACAGTAAAGGTTTTTGTCTTGGAACTCTGCCGTGGATGCCAGCTTTGCCAGTTTTTATAGCTTCTTTTGTGACCTCCTGTCGTCGTCTCGCTCTGAATAACTTTAGCTGGCTGACCACCGGGGAAGGTTTGCCACAGTTCTGCCACTATTCCCAGTTCTCTCCATTTGTGGATAATGGCTCTGACTGGAGTGCCAAAGCCTTGGAAATAGTTCTTTTAATCTTTTCCGGACTGTTAGATGTCAATCCCTTTTTTTTGCATTTCTTTTTAAATTTCTTAGGATTGTGTCATAATGCTCTGATCTTGTAACCTACTTCATGTTGTCTTACACATTATATTTATATTATATTTATATTCACATTATGTTGTCTTACACATTATATTTTTCTTGATTTAACACGTGGTGGTAATAAAGTGTGAGTGTGGCCTGTGCAATGTAAATCAGCTGACCTCCAGTTGTGATTAGTCAATTATTTTGTAATTTAATAAAGGAGGACAATTACTTTTTCAGAGGGCCAGACAAGTTTGTCATTTTTTATGTGTTGGTAAATAAAAATCATGATGTATAAACTTCATTTTCTATCTACCTGGGTTGTCTGTGTCATACTAAAATTGGTTTAATCTGAAATGTTGGTGTGTGATAAATATGCAAAAAACACAGAAATCAGGAAGGGGGTAAATACTTTTTTAAGGCACTGTATATATCTTTTTGGGCAAAAATTCTGACAATTGCTATATTTATGGGAATTAAATCATGTACCTGTAATATCTGTTTAACAGAGAGACTTCGAAGGCATACAACATCCTTGCAGCCAGTTTTTTTCAGAAAAACCAGATTGTCTGACTCAGCCTGCTTCAGTGTTGCATTATATACATATGATCCACTCATATCTATTGCTGCATGGAAGAGACCCTTTGCAAGAGGTGACATCATTAGGGTCCATACGGAGGTCCCACCTTACAGAGCAGAAAAACATGTCATCTACATTTTGAGGGGGGCTTCAAGACACCATGCTCCTAGAGATTAAATGTGAGTGCTATCTATGCTATAAGAGTCTTTTTGTCTCATAGCGATCAATAAGACATATTAATTAACAAGAGGAAGAGCTGAGCTCCCCAAGGCTTATTGTCAGGTTTTTATTGCATATTATACATTTTCTTGTGATGAAGAATATGCTTGGCCTTGCAACGAAAGAATTTTTTTGCTCACCCCAAGTTCATGATTATTATTATCATACTTGCAGACAAATACAAACTTGGAAGCCTTAATTTAGATAAAACAAAGAGGAGCCACAACACCTTGGAGTACTAGGAATATGGTCTGGGAACTGCACCTGTGACATCTGCCTTCACAACAGATGCTCTACAGAGCTTCCTAATGCTTGGGCCCTCATCTGTTTTGACTGTTGTGAACTTGTTTTGTTACACATGTATTAGCCCTGCCACTTTAGACATCTGACTGTTTCCTCCCCTCCCTTTATAGTTGAGACATTCATGTAATTTATTCTGCGTTAGTAAATAAAAATCATCATTTATGAACTTCATTTTCTATTTACCTGGGTTGTCTCTGTGTCATAGTAAAATTCGTTTGATGAGCTGAAACCTTTGTGTGTGATAAATATGCAAAAAACAAAGAAGTCAGGAAGGGCCAAATACTTTATTAAGGCACTGTATATATCTTTTTTGGCAAAAATTCGGACAATTGCTATATTTATGGATTTTAAAACATACAGAGAGTTCGAAGGCATAAAAGATTCTTGCAGCCAGTATTTTTCAGAAAGACCTTTGGTCGTCATCTGTTTTGACTATTGTGAACTTGTTTTGTTACACGTGTATTAGGCTTAACGCACATGGATGCTCAGACATCTGACTTGTCCCCCCCCCCCTTTTATAGTTGAGACATCCATGTAATCAGTGCCCCCGAATTTACTAAAAAACACAGATAAGACGGTTAGAATGAAGATGGGAAGCTGGCTCAGCGGCCGTTCTTACAAGTGAAAATTCCAGAAGACGGTCTTTTCCTCTTTTTTTGAGCATGAATTTGGGGATGTCTAAAATGAGACACAAAATTGTCCCCTTGAAGAATTGTCATTCTTAGTTATTTTTATTCATTAACGAAAATATTCTTGATTTAATATAAAAAGAATTCTCATTTTTGTTTTTGTGAGAGCACCACACCTGGAAAGGTACAATTTCAAGAGGAGGGTCTTTGTTGACATATTTTTGTTGCAGGTTCAATTTGTTAGATGGCACATAAACAATAGCAGGCAATGATGAGGCGATGAAGCTTAGTAGGCACAATATCAAATATATTAAAACTTGGGCTCTGAATACTGGGGGAGGTTTAGAGAGAAGCTTAAAAATAGGTATTGGCAACAAAATTGAAGTACAGTGGTACCTCTACCTACAAATTTTTCTACAGCAGGGGTCTCAAACCAATTCTGCAAAAGGCCATAGTGAGTCCTAGTCTTTGTTTAGCATTTGGCTGCAATCAACAGATTACACTTCCATAAGGTGTCTGCTTATTTGGTTTGAATGAAAACCTGCACCCCCTACAGTCCTGTTGCGGCTGGCAGCCTGAACACACACTATGTAGGTGTGTGGTTTCTTTTTTCTCTACAGGTACCTGGAGCTGTGGCTCCACCCCTGTGACAAAGCCCTGCCCAGGCCAACACAGCTGTGACTACTTCCCCATCATCCCTCCTCCAATGGAGATTCACTTCCTGCCCTTATTTAAACCCTTTTCAAATGTCAGTTCCCCCCCTTTTTGCTGAACTGCTGACTTGCAGGCTTGTGAGTACGTTACTCCTTGTTATATTTTGTATATGTGTTGGCGAAGTTAATGATTTTGGGTTGCATAGGGGGACTTGAGATAAGTTTAGACACCCCGGGGTATACATATCGTTTGTGCATTTAGGCACGTAGTTATTGCCCTGTCTAGACTAGTACATCAGTTTGACAGTGAAACCCTTCAGTCTTATATCCTGTATTTTGTGAGTGTTCATTTGGACACCTGTCTGGGAGGTTTTTTTTTACCGTGTTTATTTAAGGGTGCCACTTTAATATCTCGTGCTTCCCTTATGTTATCCCGTAGTCTAAGTTTTATGGACTTTGTTGTAAATAAAATATAACTGAAGGCTACTTGCATTATTTGTCTGGACTCATCCTTGACCGAACCCGTCTGCTGTGGTAGTTGCCACTCCCTGGTATATCTTACCCCAGGGGGAGTCGTAACAAGTCCTTTGAGGACCAGTTTGAGAACACTGTTCTACAGTCCTGTCCAAAAGCCTTGACAATGACATAGATATTAAATTTTCACAAAGTCTGTTCCTTCAGGGTTTTTTGGTATTTGGCAGATGTTTCTGTGGTATGATGACATAAAATTGGAAGTTTACACAAGTATCTAAAGCTTTTATTGAAAATTACATGCAATAGGTCAATGTGGCTTCTTTTCTGCCCTCCTTGACAGCAGTCCTTCTTCCAAAAGGCTTCAACTTACAGAGCATGAAGATGCACTCACAACTGCCTGCTCCCATTTCTGAGCAAGCTCTGTGCTGGTGGTGGTCCAATCCCATAGCTGAAACAACTTCAGGAGATGCTCCTGCCGCTTGCTGGACTTTCTTGGGCACACTGGTCCCTCTTTGGCATCAATTGAACCTCTCTCCCAACCATCCAGTGACAATTTGGTTAAGAGGAATGCCTTTTCCAGCCTGATGGAGCACCATGCCATAAAGCAAAGCTCATAACAAAATGGCTTAGGGAACAAAACATTGAGATTTTGGGGCTCAGTCTCCAGGGCAGATGGCTCCAGCTTGTTGATTAACACTTCACCGAGTCCTCGCTCCGAGCACTGTTTACTGGGAGATACACCTCGACCCTTTCCCATAAAACAAGTTCAAAATGAATATCTGTGAAGGGCTCTTAAATTGTTTTTGATTCCAGTGAATGGCTATCAATCAACCTCCGGGAATACTCGCATATTGTTTTTAAATTGTGCCGCTCAGTTCGCCTGATATGGAATTGTTTTGCCGAATGGAGGCGTTTTTGTTTAATTTCCAATGGAGTTGTTTTTAGTTCCGACCTTAATTGTTAATAATGATTGAATCAATAACCTTGTAATTGTTTTGATGTCTTAAATGGACAGGAGAGAATGCCGTTTGGGAGAATAATCCATGACGAAGACGAGCTAGGATGGATTCTCACTTGCAAGTTAATACTAGAGATGTACCTGATAGATGCCTCCCTTGCACTGTTTAATATTATTATATTAAAGAAAACTAGAAATTAACCGAATATTTTGGTCCTTACGAGTTTTGGAAGTCAACACACCGGAGCGGGAATCCGGGCGCTGCTGATCAACATCTGGGAAAGACCGTGCGCATGGCGTCTAAAACCCTTTGCGGGCTGGATTTTCGACGGAGCGCCCGGATTCACGACGGTTGAAGACTAATCCAACTAAGGGAGACATCTGAGGGCATCTCTGGTGAGTCCATATGAATGTCTGCATGTTGTGAGGGAGGCTCCAATTGCGCGAAAGGGGCATTTCACGTGAAGGTCCATTTTGAGAAATGAGACTCGCGTCCTGGGGACGGCGATTTTTAAAACCCTGTGAAATAAACTAGTCTCTGGCAGGTGAACTAAGGGTGTCCTGTACTATGGTCCGAAAAAGTACTTAAACCCTGATTGTGGGTTGCGTGCGTAGTTCTGAAAAAATAAATAAAGATAACCTAAGATGAAGGGCGGAAAACGGAAAAGAGTTACTACCTAATTACACACGAACTTACTACAAAATGGGGAAAATCAAAGCGCGTCAAGGGTTAAATTTATGGATTAACAAATATGGGTTTGCTGGCCATCTTAAGATGCATAAAATAATAAACCTGCTAATATATGAATGGAGATAAAAGTGAGACAGATTGTTCCACAGATACTGATTAAATTGAATTGGCGAAATAAGGCGGGAAAAGGCAAAACATGCTATTTTGAAAAAATAGCGGGGCTTCCTCGACTGACGGGGAAATATTTAAGAGCGAGGCGGAGGGTACGTGCTGTCCTGAAAAAATATAGCCGGGCCTCCTTGGCTGACGGGGAAAATATTTACCGAGATAGGTGGGGGGAGCGTAGGAATGTTAGCCGAGAGATTGGGAGAAAAGAAATGAGGAGGTTAAACAGAAATGGAGTTTTCAAAAATGCTGCGTGTCGGGATTGCGGAAAATTGGGGCATATATCGCGTGATTGCCCGGACAAAGGGTCTCTAAAGACAAGGAATGCCTGCTCAAAATGATTTGAATGAGGATTTTGAATATGAGGTTGTTGAGCTAAAATTAATGGAAACACTGGCATTTGATTTGGTTAAACCGAGGATGACATTTGTTGTGAATGAAATTCAATTGGAATATTTGTGTGATGCTGGAGCTTGTAAAACAGCAAATAGAATAGTTATTTCCAAGTACTAGACTTACTTTGATAATAGTACCTAAATGTACTGTCCATTTACTGGAATTAAATGGCTTATTGCAGCTTAGCCTGGTTTTGATCCCGTCCGCTAGTGGGAATATGGTGTTTAAAGGACAAAAAATATATACATAACGGTAAATTAAAACTCATGGCATCCGTCCAAATTATTAGGTAAATGGTACCTGGCTGGTTTAGAAAAAATAATTGGTTTATGATAGGCATAGTTTCCCTAGGACTGAAGAAACATGGAGTGCACAAAAAACATTCCCTGTTTGTCCTGAGCGGGTGAAATATGCTTTGGCGTGGATGATATTGATGACATTGAGGTATTACGGATTGGATAAGCATTGATCAATTGATACAACCAAACGAAAAAGGAAAAGGCAACGGGACGTTCTTCTCGGCTGTTCTTCTTTGGCGCGTCTTCCTTCTGAATGTAACATACAGGTGATTAATTTAGGATAACGTAGGACGCTTAGGTGGGATTTTCAACGGCGATGTAAAAGAGGAAGTCAACGGGACTTCTTGGCTGTTCTTCTATGCCTCGTCATTCTTCTTCTACAGTGATTTATTTTCTTCTTCTGTGCTGAACACTACACATTTCAGAGCCAAAGAAGAAGCGGTTCTTGACTTCCGCCATTTTTTTATCTCCTGTCCTCCACGCACGAGTTTCAGCGTGAATTTTTATTAATCTTTTTTATACCTTATATAAAAAACGTGATGTACTAAAGCTGCGAAGGGGTACATTAATTTAGAAATGGCATTTTGTTTTTACAATTAGAAAAGAAAATGTTTATGGTCCACCATTTTATTTGCAACTTTAAAGTGTGGTAAATTTGTCCAATCTTTTTTTTCGTATAAATTAATATAATCAGTTAATGAAAAAAAATGTAAATGTAAATGTTTTCCTACCTGAACTTTGCCCAAGGATTGTGACTTTCCCTGGATCACCACCAAACACATGTATGTTTCTTTGTACCCACTTCAATGCAGCAATCTGGTCCATGAAGCCATAATTTCCTATTGACAAAGAGGGTTTCCAATTTTAAACCGTGTATATATGGCTTTCTGTTGTTGACTGTATGAACAGTTATTCATAGGGTTCTTGATTTTTTTTATTCCGGAAAATGTATTTTAGTCATTTTTACGTGTGTGAACGGTATTGAAGAAAGCACTGGCTCAAACCCTACTTTGTATTGCTACTCATAGAAAAGTAAAATTCATGATGAGATCTTGATCAGTCGTGTTAAAATTATTTTGTCTTCTTGTAGTTATGTGTTTTGCTTGATTCATTTAGAACAACAGAAAATGGTGTTTTAAGGTTGGTTTTATTTCCGCGTAAAGCGACCAGTGACACTCTTATGAAGGCGGAAGTAACACACCAAAACATGTCAGGTAACAAAATGACCTAAAAAGACCATTGTCTATTATAAGCAAATCAGTCAAAACAGATCTTGTTCATGATATATCTCTGAGAAGTGAATGCAACATTCAAGAACAGAGTGATTTTCTCAGCTTTTCAAATTTGTCTAGCGAAAGGTAAGCCTAACAGGGAGCATTTTTAAGGTTTTGATAACTACCTTAAGACGATGGCTTTTTTTGCATTGCAATAAGAGTGAAAGAGTGGGGATCCTCATATTTTCGGATTCATTATACTCATTCACAACGCTAGATGGCTCTAAATATCTTCAAAGCGAATGCTGAACTTAACTCCCTAGGCCATAGGCAAACCCCTGGCACGAAGAAGAAAAATAAAAAGATCGTTAGCAAAAGGAAGAATAAAAAATAGTGGTAAGGAAGAAAAGAGGAAAAAAAGTTAATTGGAGAAATGTAGGGACAATCTGGAGAGAAGTCAATCGAAGATTCAGGCAGGTCAGATAAGGAGAAGTTGGGATGGAATCCTCAAACCATTGCAAAGCAGCTGTGAAATATGGTGTAATGTACAGAGAAGGAGAACGAAAAAAAAGATCCCCTAAAATGCTTTCTCCGTCAGAGAAAAGCTTTCTGTGGTCCTCAGAGTGGCCGCTTTCAAAGATCGACAAGAGGGTGTGCGCGCATGTGGACGGGAAACGAAAGGACGGGATGCTCATCAGCAGAGCCGTCATTCAGCTCAAATCCGTGGAAACAGCCAAAGAGCTAAAAAAAACACTGTTGACTTCAATACAAGCCTTGGCTGGTGTTGGGTTTATTCTGTTTTACTATTATAATAGTTATATTAATTCATTTCTTTATTAAATCATTCTCTTTCTATTCTCTGTATTAATTCATTACTTTGTTAAATCATTCTCTTTCTGTTTTTCAAAAGTGTTGAGGTCACACCAAGTCATCTTTAACCTGGACAGCCTGTTCCAGGATGGTTATACAAACAATCCACCCAATCTGGGTCCTTGAGATTTGGTGGGCCCTTGGTGACGAGGACAGGGCTATTCGGACAATAACAAGAATATTGTTATCGTTATGTAACCGTACACTTTCGGGTTTTTCTGTATGTAACGATTATATGATTATGATTATATTATATGATTCTTAGGTCAAGGAGGTTGTATAATTACTCTAATCTAAATGTTGTTAAGTCTAGTCTCCTGTTTTTGTTATTGGTAAAATACTTTGATTGTTATTGTAGTCCCAGATGTTGTTTTTACTCATACGTGATGGAATGATCAACAACTCTGTAAATTGTTTTGATTCATGGCAATAAGAAGCGTACGAAAACGTCTATTCGAGGAGACGTTCGGAAGTTGTAAGGTGACACTTGCTGTAACGCTCCCCTCCGGAGGCTTTTATCTGTTGTATCCATTTCTATTTAATTAAATGTCAATAATTGAATAAGATGTCTTCCTGCAGTTATTGATAATTACGGACGAAGGTAATTATTAATGAACCTGACAGCTGGTGTAAAAGAATGATGCACCGTAAAGGACTAACACTGAGCCGCAGAATGAGTCTAGTGCACCGCCAACCCTCTGACTTTGGAAAAAAGCAGTTGTCTTTTCAGCGCTACATGATCAACTTGAGGAAAAATCATTCTTACCCACCTGTCACTGTGCACAAGAAAGGTGAAAAATCTGTTCTTATAAAATCCATTGGAAATGAGAATAGGCATATTTCCGTCATGTTAGCCTGCCTCGCAGACGGAACCAAACTCCCCTGCTTATGTGATTTTAAAACATAAGGCAGAACTTAAGGTGGTGAGGCCAGCTGGTATTATTTATTTTATATGCTTAGGAAAGGGCTGGATGGAAACCCAGCTTGTAGTGTTCTGGTGTTGGGGGACTCAGGGAATAAAAGTGGAACATAATGATTTTGGATGTATTTTGTGTAGACTTGTCTGAACCAGTCAAAAGAGAAGGGAAGTCAATGAATGGCGACTTAGGTATCATTCTGGGGGGAATGACAAGTCAACTGCAGGTGCTGGATGTTGTGGTCAATAAACCAATCAAACACAATCTGCAAAAGAATAGAGTCGCTCCTGTGTGATGATCACGCACTCACACCGACTGGAAAGATTCAGGTGCCTATGGTACATTTGTATAGTGGGTGTGTCTCTTTCCCTTCAGATTTACAACAAGCTCTCTCGGTCCGTATATTACGGGATACCGGCGCGAACCAGTCTCTGATGCTGTCTGGTATCCTGACTTTTTCTGGTGAGTCTGAAACCAATGTGTTAGTAACGGGAGTAGTTTGCGGTTATATATCCGCCCCGTTACATCAAGTCCACTTGAATGGTGAATTAATCACAGGTACATACAAAGCAGGGGTAACCTTAAGTTTGCCCAGTGGCAGGGGTGGATACTCTTTTGGGGAACGACATTATCAGGGGGAGAGACAAAGTAGTGTATCTGGTGGTGGTGCTAAAGCAGCCTGTTATTTCATATCCCGGTGCGCTTTCCAAAAAATGTTCCGGATGTATTCCTCGTATGTGCAGTCACTCTAGTGCAGGCTAAAAAAAAAAACAAGAAGTAGATTTATCAGACACCGTGTTTCCACCTGAGTTGTTTGATAGGGCTGGTAAATTCACCACAGAGTCCACAGCGGCTCTAGCCTCTGAAAAGGGAGATCATATGACTCGTGACGCTCTAATCGCTGCTCAGATTGAGGATAGTACCCTATACAAGTGTTTTGGATATACTGTACCACCCGAAGTTGCAAAGAGCATGCCGAAAGCGTATTATGTTTATCATGGACTGCTCATGCGTAGGTGGTCTCTGCAGAAGGAGGGTGACGATGAAAAGGACGGGGCCTGTCAAATAGTAGTGCCCAAACCATTTCGGCAGTCAGTACCGTCTTTAGCCCATGACATTGACTGAATATTTCTGCTGTGGTAGTTTCGACTCCCTGGTATATCTGACCATCAGGGGGAGTCGTAACAGCATCATACACGCTTTTATCGCACTACCCTTCATTGCACCGGTTTGCTTTGGACCGCTTGTGTTTCCCCTAATTCTGCACTGACTAACGCAAAAACACGGAAAAAAATTCAATGCTCCGCTCAGTATTCGTAAGGAGATTCGGCGGGAAAGCAGCATAAGCAACCTCATGCGGCTTGGCCACCTTGCTTTACCGAATGCTAGTATCTCAAAATGTGTCTCGTATCTCAAGGTAAATATTTGCTCGGAATTTTACTTTTATCTCAAATTCTTCGTATGTCAGGGCACTTGTATGTCAAGGTATTACTGTAATTTTAGCTGGCCAAACAAACTGGGGGTGGTATGCCACTGTTCCCAGTTCTCTCCATTTGTGGATAAATGCTCAGATAGTGGTTCGTTGGGACCCCAAAGCCTTCTTGATTTTTTTTGGATCGTGGCATGATGCTCTGATCTTGTAACCAACTTCACTTTGTCTGACACTCTATTTGTCGGTGCTTTCTTGATTCAACACGTGGTGGTAATAAGGTGTGCGTGTTGTGTGAGCGAGACCTGATGTTGTCAGCGGCTTGCTGAGCTGACTGAAAAATGCATGAAAACCATGGAGAGCCCGTAAGTACAAGTCAGTGTGAATGCAGCAGAGAGACAGACTGAGAGGTATCGAATGCAGGACAACAGAAGAGAGCAGTTGGCTTGCAAATACCACGGAAACAGCTACAGGCGTGGCAGGGAACAATGCACAGCCAACGGTAAGGCATGTCGGGCATGTGGCGTCGCAAATCATTTTGCCAATGTATGCCAGGCTAGGAACAGGACCAAGAAAGTAAATATGCTGAAAGCTGTAGAGCGAGAGGGTACAGATGAAGGCGGATATGTGGAATTATATGTTCATGGCCACAGAATGCTTTAGCGAAGTGAATTCAAAAAAAGTTAAAGTGTTCAACCAGACACATCTGCCAAGGCAATATTTAAACTTCCAATAAGAAAAATACAACTGACCTGATGTGTTTGTGAGAGACCCTTTCCTTAGTATCTCCAGTGACATGAAGCCAAATGCATTGAGTCTGTAATTGAAGCTGACAAACACCATTCCAGTTTCTGCTGCTAGCCTCTCTGTGGGTGAGTAGCCTGGCTCTCCACCACTGAACATGTGTAGGTAGCCACCATGGATCCATACCATGACAGGCAACCTTGAGTTTGCTTTGAGCATAGGTGTCCACACATTGATGAAAAGGCAGTCCTCTTGGCCCATCAGTTTGCCTGTACTTGACATTGGTTGCAGTTGAGGACATATACTGCGGAAGCGGCTGGCATCAGTAATTCCATCTGGACACACTGGATCGGCAGGAGGTGTCCAACGTAGTTTACCAACAGGTGGAGCAGCATATGGCATGCCTTTAAAGGAGTAAGCCCCATTTTTCTGCAAAATCATGGTCATATCTTTGAAAACTATCACATAATTATTATTGATTCTTAGCCTAAAATCAATATCTCTGTATGCAAAGACACACCAGCAAACTGACAAATACCGTAAAACCTCTATTTAAACAGCATGCCGATCTATTTTTCAAACTTTCCCCCGTAGTGCCGTTCAATTAGAGGGTGCTGCTCTATTTTTTGGAGTAGATGGTCATAGTTTTGAGATGCCGTAAATTTTATGAATGAAATTAGAAATCAGGTAACATATACATATTGATTTAACAAAAGGCACAAATATAAGGCGATTACTGTTAAGTAATTACAAATTCACTGGTAAAAATCAAGTGACATGTCGCTGTTAAAGCTGTCCTTGGCATCCCATGTCCGATGACTATGACAAAGCCTATGTCCGATGACTATGACAAAGCCTATGTCCGATGACTATGACAAAGCCTATGTCCGATGACTATGACAAAGCCTATGTCCGATAACTATGGTGAAGCCTATGTCCAATGACTATGACGAAGCCTATGTCCGATGAATATGAATTTATTATTTGTTTGCATGTGGTAAAGATATGGTTTCTATGTTGAGATATTATTTCAATACTGTTCTTGCCGCTCTGAATGTGTGGTTAAAGAGAGAGAGTGAAAGTGCTTGTTCGGTTCTGGTTTGTGCCGCCATTTTAATGGCCAAATTTATTTATTAGTTTCTTCTGTATTAATTTTTTCTCATTTTTGTGTTTCTCACTTTCATACAAAATATGTCACTTTGGCGGCGCGAGTGGTTAGCACATTGCGCTCTGGGGGCTTGGGTTCAAATCCTGGGTCGGCCTACCTATGTGGAGTTTGCATGTGCTCCCTGGGCCTGCGTGGGTTTCCTCTGGGTAATCCGGTTTCCTCCCTCGTTCCAAAAACATGCAGGGTAGGCTGATTGGACACTCCAAATTGCCCCTATATAAGGGTGTGAGTGTGCATGGTTTGTCTGTCTGGTTGTCTGTCTGCTTGTACCCTGCGATCGGCTGGCCACAGATACAGGGCATCCCCTGCTTTTGGCCCGACGTCAGCTGGGATAAGCTCCAGCACTCCCCGTGACCCTGGTGAGGAAAAAGGTGTTCAGAAAATGAGATGAAACATAAAGTACTGCTCTGCTTGCGATAAATCCATGTTACGAAACAAGCACTTTCAATGGGCTATCTTGACTCTCGTTGGCACATCAAAAGAACTACATACGCTAATATCCAAACTTTCCAATAGCTATTAAAGGAGTGGACTAGAGCCACAAAGAGAACAACATGGCGAATGGTGAAGAAGGTAAAAGCATAAGGAAAGACCCACAAATGAAACTGCAATAGTGATCCATCGATGAATCTGGAAAAACTTGTTAAAAGGTTCCAGTGGTTGAAATGTTATGAGAGTGAAGCATGACGGTGCCACTACATTATACGTGGTATTTAAAAAAAATGTGTGGCACAAATTATGTAATGCTGTGCCCTCAAGGAAAAATCAAAACAAATCTTTATTTGGGGGAGCAGCAGCTCTACTCCAAGCCCCTCCCAGATGACTGAGCTTCTCACCTTATTTCTAAGGGAGAGTCCGTAAATCATGTGGGAGAAAATCTTTTCGACTGCTTGTATCCAGGATCTTGTTCTTTTGGTCACGACCCACAGCTCATGACCATAGATGAGGGTGGGAACGCATGTCGATCTCTCGCTCCATTCTTCCCTCACTCATGAACAAGACCCCAAGATACCTGAACTCCTTCACCTGGTTAAGGACCTGACCCCAGACCTATTTCCGTCTGATAAACATGCTCTCAGATTTGGAGCTGCAGATTCTCCTCCTGACCGCTTCACTTTCAGTTGCAAATCCTTCCATCGAGAGTTGGAGAGCAAAGCCCGATGAAGCCAACAGAACCCCATCATCTGCTAAATGCAGCGATTTAATGCTGAAGCGACCAAACCGGCTGTTTGCCAAGCCACCACCCTCACGTTCGCTATCGATGGGCTGTTTGCTGTTGTATTCCCTTCAAAATATTCCGAAAATGATGCACACAAAGGGTCTCACAATAGGATAACGCACGACCACTTGCCAATGAGAAATAGTCATGAATGAGCGATCGCAGGAGCTAACAGGCTAAAGAAGGAAAAACTGAAAATGCAACAGCTCAGCCTACCCACGTATTGATTGTGGGTAATGAAGTTTTATTCTGAGAAAGGGTGGCATTGGTTAATGGTCTTGTGTGCACGAGTATATCTCATTACCCAGAAAGCCCTCTTTCTGCTCGCAAATGCGCGTTGTTCTTTTTCTGGTCCATTTTTAGGAGAAACCAGTGTGAATAAATTGTTGAGTGCTCGTAAATATCTGTTATACATAAAATGTGACAAAAAAGACAATGATAAACAGCCTCTGATGTCACGGTCACCTGGCTTTCTCACATCTTGAATTTTTTCTCGTATCCAGAGCTAATTATTTGCTCAAAAATGTCCTCGTATCTCGAGCATCTCGTAGGTATAGCTGCTCGTATGCAGAGGTTTTACTGTAAGGGGTTGCGGAACTCCATATTCCCAGAGGACTCCCCTCCCTGGTGGACATGGTCGAAAACTTCTTCAAGACCACAAAGAACATGAAGAAGAGTGGTTGGGCGAATTGAAGCCACCCGAAAGTCGTTCTCCATGACCTCACGGAACTCCTCCCACATCCGGGATTTTGCCTTGTCGATGACCAGAGCCGCATGCTGATTAGTCAACTGATACCCGTCAGCTGCCTACAGAGCCCTGTGGGCCAAAGAGGCCCAGTAGAACGCCTTTTTCAGATGGATTACATCCCTTTTTGTTCTGGGGTTGCCGCTACGACAGGCTCCAACCACCTTACAGCAGCAGCCCCGTTCTGCCGCCTCTGCAATAGGAGAGCTAGATCATGGTCCACTCGCGGATTCAATGTCCCCCGTCTCTTCCCGGACATAAGAGAAGCTCTGTCGGAGGTGGTAATTGAAACCCCTTCTGACCGGGGACTCTCTCAGGCAATCCCAGCAGACCCTCAGTGACATTTGGGTCTCCCAGGCTGCACATGCATTTGCCCCCACAATCGCAGCCAACTCACCACCAGGTGGTGATCATTTTACACCTACGCCCCTCTCTTTACCCGAGTTTCCAAGACATGCGGCCTATGGTCTCCTGGTGCCAATTGCACATATGGACACCCTTTAGCTAGAACATTCCTTATTGTCAATCCATGACAAGCGCAGAAATCCAACAATAGAACAGCAGGGGAGCAGTTCTTTCCAATCACTCGCCTCCTGGTCTCACGGTCACTGTACACGTGAGGATTAAATTTCCACTGCACAACGAGTGAGACCCTCAAAGGAGCACTCTCCAGCACCTGTTCCAAAAAGGGTGGGTACTCTGAACTGCTGCTTGGTGCCTAACAGTCACATCCCTCCACCAAAAGACGTAGGGATGGTACCCTCTCGTGTACAGGGGTAAACCCCAACATACAGGCAATAAATATGCCCACACCTGCTCAGCTATTCTCACTGCGAGCGACTCCAGAGTTAAAGTGCCCAAGTCCCCTCGAGAGAATTGGCATCAGAATTGAAGCCCGGCTACATCGAGTCGGAATTTCTCAACCTCACACACTAGCTCAGGATCTTTCCCTACCAGAGGTGACATTCCACGTTCCAAGAGCCAGTTTTTGCAGCCGAAGATCGGACCGCCAAAGCTCCCCTTTGGCTGCCGCCCAACTGTCGACGCACCTCGTTGACCCTTCTCATAGGTGGCGATGTCCCAACGTTGTCTTTGTGGGCTGTTGCAAGCCAGGCCCCATCGGTATAGGCCCAGCCACCTGACGCTCACCATTGCACCCTTCCCCCAGACCTTGCTCCAGCGTGGCCCCAGTGGCCCGCGTCCGGTCGAGGAAATATGTCATTTAACAATGTTCCTCATCATAAAAGGTCCAAGGATCCCTGGTCCACACAAACCCCACCACCATGATAAGGTGATGACTCACCGGAGGATTAGAGGATAATAGTTAACCTATTAACCTATTATTATTCATTAATCTATTCATCCTCAGAAGAGTTGTGAGGGTACTGGAGTCTATCAAGCGAACTACAGGCAAGAGGCTGAACTGTTCCGCAGCAAAATGCAGGGCACAACCCTATCTGTGCTTGTCAAGTTCTTCTCTACTTCCTTCAAATTTTGCTCCAAACTTGAAAAGGGGCCCCAACCTTCTCACAGCAAGAACAACTCAAATCCTTCTAGTTTACAATTTTATTGAAGTTTTTTTTGTGATAGGAAAGGATTAGCTGGTGGTAAGAAAAAATAAGCTTTTGCTGAAAGGATTAGATTGAAAACCTTAAAAAAGGGGGGAAAGAAGGGAACATGTGACATCATTCAAGTGAAAGGAAAGCACAAACAATGCAGCTTATGATTGTGAGAAACAAACTAAGCATCAATCAGCTGGCCTTTAAGTGGTACTTATATTTGATCCTACCAGTTGCGTATGACCGGGTCAGAAGGGTATTACTGGTTCCTTGGTTGCCTGTCTTGTCCTGCAAGGCGGGACTACTGAGTTTATATACTGGTTCATGACTTATGACCTCAGGCAGGAAGTGAGGATAGTTTGTTTTTTTGTTTTTTTTCTGCCACCTGTTGGTCTGGGGGGGGGGGGGGGGCGACGTTTCTTCTGCATAGTTGACTTGACAGTGATGTTTGGAGTGTTTGATTAAGCTACCATACATTGTTTTTGGAAGTAGCAGAAAACAGTAGAACCCCTAGAAAAACCCCACGGGGCCAAGAAAACATGAAAACTCCAAACAGGCAGACCAGAACCTGTGATTGAGCGTTGAGGTCAGAACTGTGAGACATCGTGCAAACCAAAGATTTCACACAAACCTGTGAGAAAACGCATTTTCCTGTTCTTACTCTTAAAAGTACAATCAGTTTAGATTAAATCATAAGGTAAATGCTAAAATAATTTCTCACATCTAATTCAATCAATAAATTAAATTATAAAAATATAACTCACATGTCTTCCTCTAAATTCGCCGCAGTCAGTGGTCACTTGGACGAGTCCAGGGGGAAGCGTCTGGGCTAAATATCCCAGGTAAGTGGCCAGAATAAGGAGGACAAGAACCCCAAGGCAGATAAGTAAAATGCAACGTCTGGACAGCACCAAGAAAGGTCTGATGTAGTGTCTGTGACGAACATATTGCATCTCCTCTTCATCCTCCTCCTGTACCAGGTAGCGGTATTCTATTCTTTCCACTACTTCAAATGCGTCCTCACTCATCTTTAATCTAGGACATGGTACAGAAAAAATAATTTCACTATGTATTGTATTCAGGTGACACGTACTGCACATAGTTGAGTGGTTAGCATATCACACTGACATTTGGGATCAAGGCCTTCCTGTGTGAGTTTACAAGTTCTCCATTTGCTTGCTGCCTTTATGTTATGGCGTGCGCCATGGAAGGTTCATGCTGTTGTGTACCCTACGGCTCCCTACTCGGGTCACCTGAGGCCGGCGCTCAGCCTGGGTGCCCAGAGTGTCGTGGTGCAACGGCCTCTACTTCCACTCTGCGGCCTGGAAGCCAAGGCTCGAACAGCAACTTGCTTCTGTGGTCGTGCTGTGGCGGTACTAGGAGAAAGCATGGCCATCTTGGGAGACAGCGTCCCTGAGGCTGGAGGCTGTGCCTTAGCCAGGAGGCTGTGCCTGAGCCATGTCTGGCTGACATGCTCGACCTGGCTTTTGTAGCCGTCACCTTCTCACTGGCTAATTCTGCTTCCTAGGTGTACGGACACAGGTTTAGTCTGGGTTTTGCGTCAACGGGGCTGGGGCCAGTGTCCTCATCTTTACTCGGTTCTCCTGGTAACCCCATGCTGGCGGGGTTGTGCAGCCTGTTAGCACGCCCGCAATTGGACTTTCCACCTGCCACGGCGCCGGGGAGCGTCTTCTTTTTGCACCAGCAGTGTGCTTCTGCCCTTAGGTTTCAACTGGCACATTGCATCATAGATTTTTTCTTGATGAGATCCTGTGGCCTTCTCGCTGCCCTTTAGCACCCATTCCTTTCCCAGCTGCTGTCAGCTTGAGGTGCTTCCTTTGCGACGAGTCTGACTTTGGCTCCCTCGTCTGTTCTCTTTGAGAAAACGGAGTTTCGCTTCTGGAGTTTTTTAGCCTCGATGTTGGCTAGCTGACAATCTTCTTGTTGGGCATTCGGCGCCAGTGTGCACGCCGGACACCCTGGTAACTTCCGAGCTCGCCTTTTTTGGGCATTCTTGCCTATGGGTGGTGTTGGCGGCTATGGGGTGGTGTTGGCGGCTATGGGGTGGTGTTGGCGGCTATGGGGTGGTGTAGGCGGCTATGGGATGGGCTTCGGGATGTGGTTGGATGCTATTTCACTGGTGGCGACAGCACTCGGACGGTTGATGCCCCCTATCCCGTGCATGTTCATCAGGTGCTGTGGTTTTCTCAACTGTCTATGGGGGGTGGCAATGGGATGGTGTTGTCGGACTAACCACCCAATATTCACAAGGGGAACATTGTCTGCTCGGCTGTTGGTGATCCTCCTGGTACAGGCAGCCCTTTTATCTTACAGTATACTCAACAGTCTTGTAGATGTACTGTCCCACCATCATTTCGGCTGGTGGGGGTAAACATTTGCTCTGATGTATTATTTACAATTCCGTGCATCATCAGCCTTCCCTTGCTCTCTCTGGTTTTCCATGGGGGCGCTCCAGCCCTCTAGTCTTTGCCTAATTGCCTACTATGCACTATTGCAACCCGGTCAGTTCCAAGTGGTGTGGTAGAGGGTCCATTGTGGGTGCACACAGTACTACTGTCTGTCCGTTCTGGAAGACTCTTCTCTGGTTGTCCTCTTTTGCATCCGGCATTTTGGTGTCAACTGGACTAGTGGGTTCTTCTTACCCGCACACCACACATACCTAGGACAATTTGGAGTGTTCAATCTGCCCACCATGCATGTTTTGTGGATGTGGGAGAAAACAGACGTAAGTACCCGAAGAAACTCCATGCGGGCACCGGGATAACATGCAAACTCACCCCAGGAAGGAAATCGCCCAGAATTTAAGCCTCAAACTCTGAATTTTGAGTCAGACGTCTTTACCAGCGTTACAATTTTAAATGCAACGATTCAAATCAAACATTACAATCTCAAAATACAATATTCAGAAACAGTTTTATATTTACAATTCAAAGTATTAAGTAATGTCAAACTATTCAATTAAGGAATAGTTCATATCATTTTTTAGCAATTCAGATTCCTAATGGTACAAATATTGACTGACGTCACAATTGAACTTGAATTGTATTATTATTTGTGTGTGTGTGTTTTGCCATTTTGTCGTCCTTATTTTGGGGGGGATTTTGTGTTTTTAGAATGAATTTGCGTTTTTGCTCTTCTTACATACCTCAAATAATGCAACCTGCAGTGGAGTATTTTTACCTCAGGAGCTCGACCGTATTTAACCTAGATTATTTTTCTCTGTTTTTTGAGTCGGGTGTTTTTTTATTTTATTTTATTAAAGCTACAAACTTTGTGTTTAATTCCACATAGTGAACTTCTCTTGCAAAAGCAACCCGATACAGAATTCCTTATCCGGTATGCTTTGTCGTGGTCCGACCCCATTTATAACTTGTTGCGCACACAAAAATAAAAATAAAAATCCTGTGGGCCCGCTAGGTTTAAACTATGGAAAACGGTCGTGTGCGTTTAAATACGTGTTATTCGTGTTATTATTCATAATTAGATTTGTTGTACGAGTTGTCCAACTCCCTTATATATATAAAAAAAAATGAAGTGAAAATACATCGACGTTGCATACAGATATTGGATGCACTAAAAGTATACCTAGAAGCATTTACAACTAAATTGTGTTAAGACATGTAACGTATACGATTGTAAAATCAGTGCATTGTATATAGACTTAAATTTGCATCTTAATTTGCTCACCACAAGATAGACAACACAAAAACAGAAAAAATACTACGGCCCAGAAAAGTTGAAAAACATGAAGTCAAGCCATTCTCCTTTTAAAACAATCAAATTTGCCAAACTGGTAAATGCATGTTTGCAGTCTGGTAGTGCGAACCGAATGCTTGCGCCAGCTTCAAAATAAAAGCCAAAAGAGCAAAGTATCCACTTTTAAAATAAGCATATAGGTAATACTTGTATGGTCAAAACGTCTATTCAAATCAAACGACTTACTTAATTATCCCAAGCTACCACACCAAGGTTTTCAACACTGAAGTCAAGTGAGCCGCTGTTTCTCTTTCCTTAGTCAAGCCGGCTGCGCTTCAATTTCGCTTGCCCTCTTTCTTCGGGTTTTAATTTCGTTTGCCCTCTTCCTTCCGGTTTTACGTTATAGAGGGAGAGTGCGCGCACGACCAGGGGAAAAAAACGGATCATGACGTCATCGCCGAATCCCAGTCAAGCGCTTCGGGCAGTGGATTTCAATCGGAATCCCCTCATTCGAATTGCAATTTATACGAATGTAAATATGCCATATTGACAAATAAACGTCATCCTTCAAATAAATGAAGTAAAATTACGCCATTGATTTTTTTCCCCCTGCACATTGAAGGAAATCCCAACGATTACTTCACCATGCATTTCTAGCACAACGTAATTAATAAATGGAGTGTGTCGTTGAAAAACTAAAGGTCTGCAATAAAAAAAAGGGGGTAGTCAGCCACCGCTTGTCTGGGTTTGGGTCATAGGTCAAATGAACTGGGCGCTTTTTTTCCCAATGACAAACTCCTTTTTTAAAATTATTAATATATTACTGTCATTAACACAAATTCCTTCAATAGCTCCAGAGCCAATTGACTTATTGACGCCAAATTAAAAGAAAAGATAGTTGATTACGTTCTGTTTATCGAACACATTTTAATTTTTCAACGACACACTTAATTCATCCATTATTGATTTATTACTGTTATTTGCACCTATTTTCTTAAACAGCTCCCAATATTGACACCAAATTTACAGGAAATATATGTGATTACCTTCCATTTATCGTACATATGTTAGTTGTTCAACGAAAAACTCAATTTATTAATGAATAGTTTATCATTATTATATATTATTATTAGCACCTTTTTTTATCCAACAGCTCCCATGTTGTTTGACTCATTGACACCATATTAACTGAATTAATGGATAATTACTTTCTGCTTATCGTTTTAGTTTTCAATGACACGTTCCATTTATTTATTATTAATTTATTACTGTTATTATCACCTATTTTCTTCAGTAGCTCCCAGGCCATTTAACCTATCGAGCTCAAATCAACACAAGTGATGGCAGATTGCCCCCTTTTTATTGTAGTATACTTTTTAGTTTTTCAACAACACGTTCCATTTATAAATTAGGCTGTGCTGGAACTTCCACCTTCCATCAGTCCTCCTCGCTCAGGCATTCAGTATCCTGTCCCAGTGATTCATTTCACACACTGTACTATTTCCTGTCCAACCAGCAGATGGAATCACATGAAAACACAAATCTACAACCGCAAGCAACGATGTTGACAAGAGAGGTTTGGTTTTCTAAATAATACTCTTGCATGCACACAAAATGACAGAAAAGCACGCATTCAGATTTCTACAGACGACAGTATCATAGCCAAAGAGAATTAAAAAACATTATCAATACTCACAATGATCCTAAAGTATTAAAGTAGCACAAAAAATACCTAATAATTTTCCCAATAGTTTTCCTAAAAAAAGAGACAATCAAATCAAAAGAGTGAGGGAACCAACTGAGTGCGTATGCCTCAGAATCAGATTCATTGTTTTGATGGTATTTTAATGACTTAGTAATAAATATTTTTCATATATTTTTGCTCTTGCATGCCTATTTCATGAAAATATGGTATAATTTTATCATTTTAATTGGTTTAGATGCAGTATTAAAGATCATGAATCAGGTTATACGAATTTAATGTAAAATGTGCCTTTACTTGGGGAAAAAAAGCAATTAATTGTGTAATTAGATGTACCACCGTATTAATATACTTTTTAAATAAATGCATTCCTGGTGATCTATAAAATGTAAGCTCAGAAGTAAAATTGAATTTGATGAAATAAACCTCCACTTGACAACACAGACCTGTTTAAAAGGACAACCAGTTCCAAAGAAAACAAATTTATTTTCTTAAGCATTGAATTTGTTCACAGTAACATCAAAAGGGAATACATTGCCAATGGTAGTCCTGCTCAGTTATGCTCTGAGTACATTTCTGCTCTGGATTCCCTGTGTAGAAAAAGAGGAACGCAAACAAGGCAAGATATTGCTTTGAAACTCTCCGATTAGCAAACAGCCAGCCCCACTTGGAGAGATTAAGTGAAGAAGACTAGGAACTTTGCAGGAATTGCATGAATAAATAAACCAAATGGCCATTAACATCGGTAAAAAGAGAAAAGGTAGCAGGGAAACAAGTACAATTTTGCCATGACATGCAAAGAAAAAAACAAATAAAGACAAACAAACTGGAAGTCTTAACTAAATTCGAATCCTCCAGGTCATTCAAACAAACTTGGAAGTAAACCTGTTTTATTTACAGGTTGAGAGCATGGTGAGATCTGAGTCATTGTAACAACTGACAATTTGCAACAAAAGGGATGATTCCTTTTAAAAAGCTATGTCTATTTTCTTAAATTATGGGAAATCATTTACCCCAAATATAAATATTACAAGGTTTATTTCACCCAATGAAAGAAAAATAATTAAACTCCCACAAAAGACATTTTTGACCCAAAAAACTAAATAAACAGTAGAAAATCCAAATAAAGTCGCACAAAACTGTTTCAATACATTCCATATAAACAAGAATAACTTAATATGAAAGTTGAACTATAAAAATGCTCAAAAGTTCTGATATTTATTCAAAGTGCTGAAGGAAAACAATGTCAGTGAGGATCACACCAGATGTAAAGGTCAACAAAAAATAAATAGTTTGTGACAATGTAATGAGTTTATTCATTTTTTGAACAAGTTATCGTCACAAGGGCTGCAGGGGATGCTGGAGCCTATCCCAGTTCACTATGGGCACCATCAATCGTGATAGCCAATTGCAGGGCACAAGCAGAAAAACAACTATTCAAGCTCACGCTCATTCATACCTAGTTGCAATTTAGAGTGTTCAACCAGCCTACCATGCTTGTTTTGGGATGTGGGAGGAAACCAGAGAACCAGGGAGAGAACCCCCACAAAAGCCTGGGGAAAACATGCAAACTCCACACAGTGAGAACTGACCTGGGATCATACCCTAAACCCCAGAACTGTGAGTCCAAAGCGCTAACCACGCTTCAACGAGTTTTACAATCGGTTATTCTGCTAATCCTTTTTTAAATCAATGAATAGGATGTAAAAAAAAAAAACGTTTTGAGCACTAATTTGCAAATTACTACTAGACCATTTTCTGATCTGCTAGGATAAAATAGGGTCCAAATTGAAAAAAACGAACTGAAAAATTAAAACATGTGCTTAAACCTTAATCTTTGTAATAATAAATCGGAACAGTTTTAGAACGCGATCTTATTTTTCTACATTTGTTTTCAATGTGCGCACGCCTTACTACAGAAAACGTGACACCAAAACAAAAATCTCAATCCTTTTTTAAACTTACAGAATAACGTGTAATCTTTACAACAGAAGATCCTTCATTCTCTCACACATGGTTTGGGAAACATTTTAAAGAAAAACAAAGCCTACAGTTTAAAAACTTACCATTAACAAAGAAAGAGATGAAGAATCACCTCCTATGTAGTAGTCTACGACTCCATTTGTCTCTAATTCCTTCCTATCGATTATTGTGTGCAAGTCATTACATCCTACATGTTTGATTTGAGTACATGTAGCATTATTTTATGTACACATGGTTGGAATTGAAGAGAAAAATAAGGTAGAAGATGTGTGCAAATCAACAGACATTATTGTCTTAAGGCTTTTTTTTTTAGCTTTCTCCAGAAACACTATGCTCTGCTGGGACGAATTGGGACTTGGAGAGGAATGTGATGTGACAAAAGGTGCTCAGTCTTTTCTGCGGATATTTGTAGTGACGGAGTGCTACAACCGGGCCGGCCGCTGTAGGCCAGTCTCAAGCGGGCGCTGCCGAGGTTAATAGTTTTTGTGGATGATCCCCGGTGACAGAGACAAGAAGGTAGAGCAAGCAAAACTCCAGACAATGAGCTAGGAATTAATAACAATAGCCATTCCCATTATGCTGTATGAAATCCAGAAGAAAAGATGAAGTAGTTGAGTTGTGTGTCCCAGCTAATGAGCAATACAAGCAGGCCTCCGTCCTGTTTTATGCCCTGAAAATCACGCTTTTTCTAATCTAGACATGCAATGTTACTACTTCTCAAGGTTGTTCCTGTGTCCTGTTGCTGCTAGCCATCTTTGTTTTGTCTTTGCCAGCAGGACATTTGGAGTCAGTGGGCGAGGGCTGGTGTGGCCTGCTGCTCAGAGCATGCTTGGCGGGGGAGCTAGGCTCAACGGGAACACCGGGGGAATGGCACGCTTGAGTATTCTTGTCGTCTGAAAAAAGCTGTCTTATCACGTCAAAGAAGTTACTCAACGGGCTGCCTACACAGACAGAAAAAGAGAGAAAGAGAGAGAACAAAAGACAGATGGGCAATGGGATTAACATGAGGCTAGGGATAAGAGGAACAAGAGAGCTGTGGAAACAAGACTTTTTCCACACATTAGGAAAATATTGGCAGGAGGGATTTTGTTAAAGCTCACAAACTTTTTGCCTCAAACACCTTCCATTTGGACTTAAAGCATCTTTACTTGTTGTGGCTGCTTTTGGAATTTGAGTTACAAATTATTCAGTATCTAATAAAAACATCTTGGAGATTTGAAACATCTGTGAAACAAAATAATTGTTATTGATTTATGCAGCAGTGATATGTTACTCTCCTTAGTTACACAAAGTAGTAACAAAAAAAGGTCGCAATTCTAATAATATATTTATTGTGTTCTGGAGTAGGATTTTTACTTTTTTCTATTATTTCTTCTGTTCTGAATGCCCTTGGGCGAGCGCGTCGGCGCAACTTCCGGTCGGCCGACTATCCGGTGGGCTAACTTTCTGTTCGGCTAACTATCCTTTCGGCCAAAAGCCCACTTGGCGAACTGTCCATCGGCGAAACGTCTTGAAGCGAATTGCCCGAGTACCACAGCCAACGAGCCACCACCGCTATCCCCTCGTGTGCTCGCCAGCCTCGCGGACGAGCCCAATAAAGATTTGAAAGAACCTAACTCGCATCCTCGCCTGCTTTGGGGTCCGCCACCCATGATCGTAACATCGCTTGACCACGCCCGTCCAAGCTCCTGGCTCGACCTCGCCCGTCCAAGCTCCTGGCTCGACCTCGCCCGTCCAAGCTCCTGGCTCGACCTCGCCCGTCCAAGCTCCTCGCTTGACCTCACCCATTCAAGCTTCCATTATTCCCATGCCAAAGCCACGCACAATATTCCCCGTGCCGGCTAGACCACCAGTCGCACCCGTGCCAAAACCACGCACAATATTTTCCATGTCAGCTGGGCCGCCAGTCGCTGACCCGCCTATTTCCTGCTCACCAAGCTCCTGCCCACCAAGATCCTGCCTGCCAAGCTCCCGCCTGCCAAGCTCCCGCCCGCCAAGTTCCGGCCCGCCAAGTTCCGCCCCGCCAAGTTCCGGCCCGCCAAGTTCCGACCCGCCAAGTTCCGGCCCGCCAAGTTCCAGCCCGCCAAGTTGCTGCCCGCCCGCCAAGTTGCTGTCCGCCCATAAGCAGGGGCGACGCGCCGGGCCCCCTGGACGAGCAGCCAGGGTAAGGTGCCCGACAACCTTTCTAAGATTCTGTTGTCTGTTACGGCAGGGGCTACTCTCACTCCTCTCCAAATGCTGGCGTGGATGCCTGCCGTATTGGCCTCTCCTACGCCTCGTTACCGGCCGGCGCGGACGCCCGCCGGATCGGCCTCTCCTATGTCTCGTCACCCGCCGGCGCGGACGCCCGCCGGACCGGCCGCACCCTTGCCTCGTCTCAGGCCGGCGCGGACGCCCGCCGGACCGGCCGCACCCTTGCCTCGTCTCAGGCCGGCGCGGACGCCCGCCGGACCGGCCACTCCGACGCCTCGTTTCAGGCTGGCTCGGACGACCCCTGGACGATGTTAACGGTTCCCACGCACCCTCCCTGCCTGCTTTTCTCTTCTCATGGACATTCGGTATTGGGCCATCTGGAATCCGTCCCTTAGGGGGGGAGGTACTGTCAGGAGCAGCTCGTTTTTCCCTCCTGCCTTGCCGTTGTGTTCGAGCAGCAGCGAGTGATTCAAGATTATTTCCGGATGTGTGAATTTAAACACGACTGAATTGATATTCATTGTCGTATCGTGCTACGTGACACTGCACACATTGCTGTGAAGATACCTGCGAAAATTCCTGGTATGATTCTATGGCCATGCAGCCACACTACCATTCTCCTGCTTGTCACTTGTTCTCCATACTCCAGTTTGGTTTTGTTTTGGATGCACAAGTCCTTGTTATTTTGTAAGGCTTTCTGAGTTATTAAAATTGTTATCATGAGCACAATTCGCCTCGTCCACTCCTGCTTCCCCGCTACTGGGTCCTAATCCCTCTGACCGCGCCACGACGTCTCCGCGCGACCGTAATAATATATAAATATAATGTATATATTTAAAAATATGACTACTTTAAATACTGTGATCACAGTGAAAATATTTCCTCTGCACTTGATATAAACAGAGCTGCCAAGTACCCCGGAATTTCAAGAGTTTACCCGGAAATGAAAGGCAAACTCCAAGACTCCAGACAACCTCCCAAAAATTGTAACTTAAATTTATTTTGAAGCGACTATTTTGGAAAAGTGCCAAAAGAATTTGGTAACACGAGTGCACTGCAAATCATCCGAGTACAAGTTCTGACAAATGATTCGTCTTGTGCGACTTCAGCACATATTGATTTTGCATGAATCATATTCACTACCGGATATACTCCGGAAATGGAACAAAAGTACTCCTGAAATGTGGTCGACGGAGGTTGGGAGCTCTGTATGAATTTAAAAAACTGCTAAATGGGAGTTTTTTTCTTCTTCTTGTGGGCATGGGTCCATTGTCTGCAATATTCGCAGGATTACTGTACTCGCCTGACTAAACATGTCAAGTAACAAAACGACCTAAAAACACCATTGACTGTTATAAACAAATATGTCAAAACATAGGCTATGTTCTTGATTTTTTTAAACTATGAAGATGTTGATTAAGGCTGTCTTTCCCATGAATACAGCCAGCAGCATCACACAACTGTATGAAGCTTGGCAAATTTTCAGTTTTTTTTAAATAAAAGTGTCCGGCATCCTCTTCTGAAAAACTTGTTACAGGGCAGACTTCGCTTGCCGCTGGATCACCGACCAACGCCCGGAGCACGGGCCACTGGCGCCCCGGCCAATGCCGCAGACGCGGGCCGCCAAAGCCCCGGCCGACGCCGCAGGTAGGGGCCGCCAAAGCCCCGACCGACGCCGCAGGTAGGGGCCGCCAAAGCCCCAGGTCTACACTGCGGGTATTGTCTGCCGAAGCTCCGGCAGTTGCCGCGGGCATGATCTATCTTCAAATAAGCCCCAATGCATAAGATTGCATGGGGCTCGCATTTCTGATAAAAATCCATCCTCACAGCGGCTCCTGGCTGCTCAGAAAGCTCTATTTTCCATTTTCTTCAGTACTAAGTCATCTGTCTGCCTTTTTCCTAGTGGCAAACGGAAGATAGGGGAGTGGCTTCTGCTTGCGACTTTCAGCGTGTATTTTCACATTTTTATGAACTTATTTTTTTACCAGAAAAAAAATCTGCGATGAAGTGAATCCGCGAAAGTTGAAACCGTGATATTCCAGAGATTACTAAATTCCTAAGTCCTAGTTATTTTCTTGATTTCCCCTTCCGCGTCTGTTTTAAAGTTTTGTTCGAGCACTCTATTCTATGTCCTTGATTGCTTCCCTGCATTTGTGTGCTTCTCTTACGTTCCACGCTCGACACCGCACGGATTGTAACATCAAAGCCAAGTGAAGCGTGCTCAAGGGGAATACAGATGTAAAATGGTTGTTAATTTATTATTTTACCAGAGATTTGAGGTTGGATGCTGGGCTGGTCACTGGAGCTGAGCAATTGGGCCTGAATAATCTCCACCACACGCTTGAAACGTCGGCCGGGACCTAATGGTTAAAAAGGTTGAAATGTCATTAAAATATTGTCTTACTGCAAGCAACCATGTCAACCTATCTCATCCTGTGTCCATTGAGGAAGGTTGGAACCCACTGGGAATTGAACCCTTGATCTCAGAGCTGTGAGGCGTATGAACATGAACATTTTGAAATTAAAATGGATTAATTTGACATTTTAAGTCTGCAAAAACTGCCTTTATGTATCTTTATTGCCATGTAATTTTATGTAATACTAATTTCAATTTACAAGTTTTAGGATGTCAATAGTTCATATTCCATGGAAAAGTCGCTATAACATCTCACAATGTGTGTGAAAGAAATGTAGTTCACTTTGAATGTTAGTTGTCAAATCCATGCACAGTAATACCTTAAATATCGCCAATAATGTGGACCAGACCTGGGCGGGAAAATCTAAAAACTCCAAAGCAGGATTTACCCTATTATTACTACCATACTCCATGTTTTCGCACCTTTACAAAAATACAAGTAAACCGGTAAAATTGTCATTTATTCATCAAATAGTACAGTTATAAACATATGAAAAGACTAATGTACTAATATCTAAATATAATCTATAAATACAAAATTGTAAATACTTGAAATGCTGTACTCAGAGCAAAATGAGTTCCTCTCCGCTTGATATAAATCTAAAAAACATGTTAATCGGAGTTCCAACAGAGGGCAAACATTCCACTTTTAAAAAGGGTTTAAATGTCATTATAGCTGTATAGCAGTTGCGGGCCATCAGGGCCATCTCGTTTGTTTTATGTGGCATGCCTTTTTTCTTCTGGGTATGCACCCAGCCTTGAGAAAAGGGAGAAGCATAAATCCGCTGCCCTGAATTCCGCCTTTTCCCCCGCCGTTTTTACCGACATTTTTCACCGCCATTTTTCACTGCCATTTTTCATCTCCTGTCTTCTGCTTGAGAGTTTCAGCGTGAATTTCAGGACGTTTAAAAGGCATTTCAAAATCCATACAATGCTGGAAGAGGCTCGCCGTCGTCTTTCTGGCACGAAGCTGTTTGGATTATCGATGCATCATTCTTCTACGGTGAAAATGTCTTCTTCCTCTGCGCTAAGTGCCACCCATTTAAGCGCCAAAGATGAAGCGGTATCCTGACTTCCGCCATTTTTCATTTCCTTTCTTCAGCTTGTGCTTTTCAATGTAGATTTTAATGAACTTCCTTTTATACTTCAGGTAAAAAAAACGTGATGTACTGAACCTGCGAAGTGGTGAAGGATCACAGTACAGTCAGGCCACTAATTACGAATGCCTCCAGGTATGAATGGTTCACGTTACAAAACCATTTGATATGCCCCAAAATACGAAAACAAGATCCAAGTTAGGAATGTAAATGCATTTGCCGTAATCCGTTATTTTATTTGGAAATTGTCCTGGTAATATTATTGTGGCCAGGGTTACTTCCTGTTGGAGCCTTTCAGAACAACAACTCCCTTTAGACCGCCATTTATCGTCACTGAAATCATTAGTTCATTCATTTTCTTAACCGCGTTATCCTCAGCAGGGTTGCAAAAGGTGCTGAATTTGGGCCAGAGCGGGGGACAACACTGACGGACAAACCACTCACACCGATACCTAGGAGCAATTTAGAGTGTCCAATCATCCTTTCATACTTTGGAATGTGGGAGAAAACCAGATTACACAGAGAAAACCCACACTGAACATGCAAACTCCACACAGGTGGACTGACCTGGATTTGAACCCAGGATAAGAGATGTGAGGCCGTTGTGCTAACTACTCAATCCGCTGGGCCGCCCTTGTCACTGAGTTCTTTATTTCAAATCATTGTTTTTAATAGAAAACAAGAAGATAAAAAAATGGCGAGCGGTTGATCAATAAACGCAATATGACCATCTGTAACCCGACACCTAGTATTGCTACGTTATTGAAGCAGAAGGAAGCATTAAAAGCGATGACTGCTTGGCATGGCCTCTCTGAAGGAACAGATGGAGAAACTGTTAGTCCTTAGGCATTCTATTTAATGCTAAGTAATATTGAATTCGTAATTTGTAGTTGTTTAAATGTGTTTATTGCATGTGTTTATGTCCTAACGTTAGCTTCCTCCTTACTGCACTCTACTATTGCACGAATATTTTGCATCCTTGTTATTCATTTTAATACATGATTTCCTTACCATTATCTTTCATTTTTATCTATTTCATACAGAAGTGAGACCGTTTGATCATTATTAAAGGGTTTAGTTGGTAGTTTTTTTGAAGACCGTGGAACGAATTACAGAATTCATATGTAAAGTACGACTCCACTTAGGCAATATTCAAGTTACGAAAAAAGTTTTGGAACCAATTAAATTCTTAGTAGAGGTACAACTGTACTAGAGTTCTATTTCGTCCCTACTGACCGCCATAGGTGGTGCTGTAAGGGGTGAATGATCCCTTTGTTCTTGCACAGTGCAAGTCTCAATACCTGTGACCCTTGGTTGACCTACGAAAGAGTATACGAGCTAGTCGAGATACAAGTAGAATTTTGGGGAAATATTTGGGCAAATTTTGATATACGATCAGACAGCGGACGTGAGATGCTCCTCATAAGAACATCATGAGCACTGTCTCTCTCCCCGCAACCCCCTTGTGTAATGTCTCTCGTCGCAACACCCTATTTGTAATGTCTCTGCGAGCACTGGGGAGAGCATCGCATTTTTTCAGTGTTTTTGTGTTTCCCCGTTAGTCAGTGCGAATGGCGTATATACTACTTCTCGTTGGCAAGTGGTCGTGCGTTATCCTATTGTAAGCACATTTGTGTGCATCATTTTGGGTTCATTTTGAAGGGAATACAAACTCAAACAACCCTTGATATTGATTGTGAGTCAATGTGGAGGCAGGGCAAAAAGTGCCAATCCGGGAGAAAAAAGGTAGCAAAATGTCAAACTGAATTTGAATTAAGTTTAGTGTTAGGTTCGGTTAAACTTATTTTTGAGCGTGTCTGCATCGTAATCCAAGTTCATTTAAACGTGTTGATTTTATGTTACGAGTACGCTGCCGTGCTGCTGATGGCTTCGTGCACAATCTGTCCCAGAATGTGGCAGGGTTGTTCAGCTCCCGTGACAACGGCCTGTTGCCCCTAGCCTCCCTGCTTGCTATGTAAGTTTTGTTTGTGCCCCATTTCCTCAGCTTGCAGCTTGCTTTTTTTGTTTGCATCAAATATTAGCACGCTTTTGCCTTGGTCAGGATGGAGCTAGGTTGAATGATGTTGTTCCTCATACAGGCCAGATGTGGGTTGCTCAGTCCCCCAAAATAGAGGCGGCTCGGAAGATGCTTTGTGAGGTCCTGGTGGAGCCTGACCAGCTTTGCGGTGCTTTTGCAGCGTTTGCTCTCTAAAGAACTATTGCGGTCCATAGACACAGAAAACAGCTATCGAGACTGCAGAGGTGTTCCTGCAGCCCTCTTGGCTGGGCTTCGTCCCTCGTCGTTCAGCATGTTTTTTTGCTGATTAGAGGGTATGCCCCCTACAGGCCTCACAGCGGTCTGCCCGTCTGCCTCCCGACCGCTCATAGGCGTGGGTACCGGCCCGCTGGCCCCACTGGGGCTGGAAGGGTAGGGACTGAGGCTTATGGGCTGCTCAAGTCTCAGGCCACTGGGTGGCCTCGATCTCAATACTCAGGCTTCCCTCCAGTTGGGGGCATATATATTCTGGCTTCTCTCGAGTCGAGGGCATGAATATTCTGGCTTCCCTCCTGTCGGGGGCATAAATATTCTGCCTTCCCTGCAGTCGGGGCATAAATATTCTGCCATACCTGCACAACTGGCTGCTGTGTGCGTCATGCCACACTAAGGCTGCCAAGGATACGTCTGCCCTCAACTATGTGGCTCTCTTGAGTGTCACAGGGTCAATTGGGTGTCACAGGTGACTTTGTTGGTATTGGTACTTGCACTGCGCACGCACCCTGGCAATGATTCTGAATCTATAGATGTATAGTTACATACATACATTTTATTATTATGACTACAGAGGTCTTTGGGCATGGAGTTAAATTAACAAAAGAGCCACTTTGTAGTTGACCTGAGAGAAGTGTAAAAGTGACAGAGTAGATGCCGTTCTCCTTGGTAGCACTGGTACTCTCTGAATAGGAAATGTCCACCTGAAACTTCACAGGCTTCTGGAAAACTGTTGGTCCAGTTGTCGACTTGTACTCAGCTCGAAAACTGGTCTGCGATATGACACTGTGGCTCAAACTGGGTATCTGAGGAGGAAAGTAGACCATTTAAGCATCGATTAAGATATGATAACAGCATTAAGATAAATGAAGGAGACAGAAGACCCGCTGGTACGTTGGCATTTGTGATATACTGATCATACACTCAGAATCCGTATTCGTATCCGATACAGCTATTTATGACAGTATCAGATTTTGTCACAAAATTGGATACAATCCAGTTGTCATGTACTTTCAGTACCATTGTGCTTTTTGCTGGCTGTGAATCAAACCACTAACAAATATGTCTGCTAAGGGTTACTCATCTCATTTTCTGAACCACTTTGTCCTCATTAGGATCGCGGTGTGTGGGGGGGGGGGGGGGGCAACCATGCAAAATCACACCCGTACCTATGGGCAATTTAGAGTGACCATTCAGCCTAACATGCATGTTTTTGGAATGTGGGAGGAAACCCACGTCGGCCCGGAGAGAATATCCAAACTCCACACAGGAACACATGACCTGGATTTGAACCCAGGACCCCAGAGCTGTGATGCCGACACGCCAACTACTCACTCCACCGGCCCTGCTGAGGGTTACGTATTACCATATTGGCACGAATATAAGACATCCCTGATAAGAAGACGCCGTCTCTTTTTTTGAACATGAAATTCAATTTTTATACAGGAAATAATTACAGTACATCTGAAACAAATGATTATAACTATACAGTTGTGGTCAAAGGTTGTGAAGAACATAATATCATGGTTCACTTGAGCTTCTGGCAAGCTTCTGGTTTAATCTTTGATCACTATTCTTTACAAAATTGGGGCAGTTCAGGTAAATTTGATGGCTTTTTGACATGGACTTGTTTCTTCAGCATTGTCCACAAGTTCTCAATGGGGTCAGGACTTTGGGAAGGCAATTCGAAACCCTTAATTCTAGCCTGATGTAGCTATTCCATTACCACTTTTCATGTGTGTTTGGGCTCATTGTCCTGTTGGAACAACCAACTGCCCCCAAGACCCAATCTTTGGGATGATGACTTTAGGTTATCTTGAAGAATTTGAAGGTAATCCTCCTTCTTGATTATCCCATTTACTCTCTGTAAAGCACCAGTTCCATTGGTAGCAAAACAGCCCCACAGCATAATACTACCACCACTGTGCTTGACGGTAGGCATGGTGTACTTGAGGTTAAAGGCCTCACCTTTTCTCCCCCAAAGATATTGCTGAGCATTGTGCCCAAACAGCTCGATTTTTGTTTTTATTGACCACAGAACTTTCCTCCAGAAGGTCTTATCGTTGTCCATGTGATCAGCAGCAAACTTCAGTCGAGCGTTAAGGTGCCGTTTATGGAGCAAGGGCTTCCTTCTTGCACGGCAGCCTCTCAGTCTATGGAGATGTAAAACATGCTTGACTGTGGACACTGACACCTGTGTTCCAGCAGCTTCTAATTCTTGGAAAATCTGCCTTTGGTGATTCTCGGTTGAATCTTCACCCTCCTGACCAATTTTCTCTCAGCAGCAGGTGATAGCTTGCGTTTTCTTCCTGATCGTGGTAGTGACAAACAGTCCCATGCACTTTAGAATTACAAACATTTTTTTGCACTGTTGCTCTTGGGACCCACAGAGGCTTTGAAATGGCTCCAAGTGACTTTACTGACTTGTTGAGGTCAATGATTCGCTTTTTCAGATCCATTCTGAGCTCCTTTGACTTTCCCATTGTAGCGTTTGTGGGCGTTTGCATCCAATGAGCCCTATTTAAATGGCTTCAGAGAAGTCACCAGCTGTACTCACTCATCATCAGTCACAAGAAATTAAGAGGCCATTCTATGAAGCTCATTTCACTGACACAACTTTCTAAGTCCCCAAAATTGCTAATTCGTGTTACTGTATGTATATTTTTGACCCAGCAGATTTGATCACTTTTTCTGTTAACCCATAATAAATTGATAAAAGAATCAAACTTCATGAATGTTTTTTTGTTGTAGTTGAATTGTAGAAATAACTGGAAACCCAAGAGAGCCATGACTTTATGTTCTTCACGTGTATGTAAACCTTTGACCACAACTGTATCTATGCTCACTGCATATTTAAGTGGACTCATTATTACTACTTATTTATGGATAATTTATATGTGCACTTCATGGTGAATTTTTAAATTTCTAAATATCTAAGTGTTCAGCATTCACTTTAAAGATCCATCTAGCGTTGTGAATGGGTATAATGTGTAGACCCCGAATGTAAGCCAACCAAAAATGTTTAGTCTTATATTCGGGCCAATACGGTACTTTCCTTTTGAAACTAAACATAGGAATAGAGGATCATGTCATATTTGTAAACAATAAGTTGTTTTCAATTTATAATTTTAAGTTGTGTATTTGTGAGCTAATGTTAGCATCTCCCTTACACTGCCCTGTAGTCCTGCAATAAAAGAAAATGTTTTTGCATGCTTCTTATTCAGATTCAGACACAGATACATCATTTTCTCTCATTTTTGTGTTTCACACATCTTTCATACAACATTGGATCATTTTTAAAAGGTTTAGTTGTTTGTTTGTTGAGGACGGTGTAATGAATTAGAGGATTTATATATAAAGAACAGCTCTTATGAATCTTGTTAATCCAAGTTACGATCAAGTTCTGGAAGCAATTAATTTCATAAGTACAGACAGGTGTGACTGTATTATTACGGTTCTAAAAATATGGGGATCGGACTAGTTATCGGATAGTAACAGAAAAATCAGCTCCGGGACATCCCTAGTTTGCAATGTCAATTAACTATTCATTCATTTTCGTAACCGCTGATCCTCACAAGAGTAGCGGGGGGTACTACACCCTATCCCAGCTGACTTTGGGCATCAGGTGGGGGACACCCTGAAGAGACAGACAACCATGCACGCACATACTGCTACAGTCATCAGCCAGCCTACCATGCATGTTTTTGTAATGTGGGAGGCAGTCGCAGTACCTGAGATAACCCACGCAAGCCCGGGAAGAACATGAAACTCTGCAAACTCAATGAACTCAAGCTCATGGTTGAAATCAAGGTGGAGAAATAGGCACGACACAGTCTTGTACAGTAGGTGGCAGTATGGACCTAATTGTTCCAGTATGCCATCATTTAAAGTTTTAACAATCCTCTGTTTGAATAAACTTTGAATTTTGACCTGATGACGACTGATGTTCTCATTTGGTCGCACAAAAGTTGTTGCAATTTCATTAGACGTAATGTGTAAAGTTGATCCATGGATCATTGTTCCACATACGTACAGTGCAATAAGTTTAGTTTTTCTTTTAATTATCACTGCTATATCTTTGGTTTAAAGAAAAACAGGTATTTTTTGGTTTGTACCTATATCTGCGAGTCATTGACAATTCATATCAACACTGCCCAAAGAGAAAAATGTGCACCAACAGCAATTATAAAATTCAATTAAAATGATTTTGCCTGATTGTTTGCTAAAAAAAATTAGTTTCATTCGCAGAAACTATAAGATTAGTCGATTGGGTAAATAATTCTGATTACAACTGTAGTGTCAGTGTTGACAAAAAGCAATAAGATTCATAATAGATATGAAGATAGCATCAATACTCAACATTGAAGAGTAACAAAACAAAAAACAAACGGTTACTGGAATATTACAATAACCGGGATACTAACAGCGTAAAATTTGAAATAATCCACATTTTTATACTCCCCAAAAATATTGGAAAAGTAAAAACCTTCACTATTAAACTGGAATATTTCTGACACCAGCAGCTATGATTTTTTTTCAATTGTTGTCTCGTTTGACTTTAGTTCAAATGGATTTGTTTGATATTATCCAGGGCTTTAATTTATAGCTATTGGTGTGAGTGTGCATGGTTGTCATTCTCCTTGTGCCCTGCGATCGGCTAGCCACGGATTCAGGGTATTCCCCGTCTCTGGCCCGGACACAAATGGGATTGGCTACAGCATCCCCCTCAACCCTAATGAGGATAAAACAGTTCAGAAAATAAGGTGCAACTGTTTGATTTTAATGAATGGTCAACACTAAGGTTTGTAGATTAAAATAAAATGTTGCTCTAGTCCTAATACACTTCAAAGAGAATGCATCAAGAAAAAAACCTAAGAAATAAACCTACCGAAAGGAAAGCGTGGACAATATCGGCCTTAATGGAGCTTAGAGGTTTGTCTTTGATGACGATAAAAATCTGCTCCTCTTTCTCCAGGTTAATGAAGTTACCAAACCACGACTTCTTTGCAAGTCTAGAGACACAAAAGACAAATGACATAAAAACTTGGAACTTGAAAAACACCCCTTAATATACCTTTTCATGATTAAATTTAAGCAATTAATATTTAAAATAAATAATTATTGGGTGATGCAGAAATAAATAAAAAAACATGCTTTCTTACAAATACATAAATCTCAAACCCAAAGGCTTGAGAAATTTAGTTTGAAAATTCTGAAACCCCTGCTCGAACTGTGATGTCACAACTGTAAAACAGCATATGTAAGGGGCTCGGAAAGTAGAATAAAAATTTGCTCGGAATTGTCCTCGTATTTCAAATTTCTCGTATGTTGGGACACTCGTACTACTGTATACTATCATATTACTGTACTATCCAGTTGTTTATGTTTTATTTTTCAACTCAAGCAGAATCAATGTGACTTGATGCGTTCATGCTGAAGCCAAACTTTATTAGTCGAGGTTCCTAAACACATTGTGACAAAAGATATCCAACTTTCATTTCACACTTACAACTAGTTGATCCCATCGATTTCAGAAAATAAAAACAATCTGAACAGTTAGTCTTACAGGAGAATCATTAGGTGTACAGTTGTGTTACTCACTCTGGTGAAGAATCTGGCGTGAGACTGGACATGTCCTCCTGTGTAGGAACTGCACATGCATGAATTTGGTCAGTTACTGTATTTAAGACACTTGGCATGTGTATAAAAAATATATGTATAAATATATATGTGTATATATATATATATATATATATATGTATGTATAAATATATATATGTGTATATATATATATGTATAAATATATATGTGTATATATGTATGTATATATATATATATGTGTATATATGTATGTATGTATATATATATATATATATATGTATATATATATGTATATATATATATATATATATATATATATATATATATATATATATATATATATATATATATATATATATATATATATATATATATATATATATATATATATATATATATATATATATATATATATATATATATATATATATATAGGGTACATACGAACATGTCTGCAAATGTCGAAAAATGTTCGTAAGTTCGATTTTGTATTGCGCGCCTTTTTCTGAGTAGTGCTTCTTTCTGCCCCTAATACCGACGCCTGGTGCTGTGAGAGCTCAGCTCACCCAGCATCCACCCTCCTCTGCCCAGTTCGTTGCAGTGCGTGACGTATCTCCAGTGCGCGAAGAATCTTTTTCATTTTTATCATTAAATATCTTAAATATTGTTGGTGAAAAGCGAAAGGCTTCAAGTGAGGGAGGTGCAAAGAAGAGGCAAGCCATTTCATTTGAAACAAAAGTGGCAATAATAAAGAAGTTTGATGCGCGTGAGAAAGTGGTGAGGTTGCACGAGAATACAAATTGAATCGTTCGACCGTCACTACCATTTATAAAAAGAAAGATCAAGCAGCAGGACCCAAATATTGAACGTTGCACAACGGTTGCAAATCAATTGAATGATGCTGAAAAAAGAAGAAAACTGTGCAATCGTCATTAGATAGCTTCTTCCAGTAAGTTTCTGGTAAATCTCACTCTCCATCTCTCTAATATATGTATACAGTACTGTATGTATTCTCTCCATTTTGTAAAAAAAAAATTCAGTACAAACCAATGCTGGTTACTTATACAAGCCTTAAACATGCAAATGCACTTCTATAAACCTTCAATATACTGAAATAGGCCTTAAACATAAATTATAATACAAAATATAGCACTGAATCAACTTACGAACAAATTCAACTTATGAACAAGCGCTCGGAAGGTAATTCGTTCGTAAGTAAGGGAGCGTCTGTATGTATTTTTTTAAGAGTTATTTAATGAAACACAATGGTAGGCAATTTATTGTATTCCACTCAAGTGCTATGAACTAGTTTATTCATACGTTCATTTATTTTGTCTACTGCTTATTGGTCACTATACACTGTGTTGATGGTGCACTGCTTTCCCCTCCTGAGATGTCGGATGGTGGATCAAAACTTCCTCTGACCCATCTGAATGTTATTGTCCATAAACCACACCAAACTCTTCCCATGACAGACGTTTGCTTCAAAGACCACCAGAGCCGCATGGCCAGCCAAGACCCATTAGCTGCCCCTGGAGTAGGGCAAAAAGACCCGATAGGTCTCTTCAAACCTGATGACATCCCTCACCTCTCGTCTACCATGGTGGACCCCAATGCAGAGCTGCCAATTACTCTGGAATTTCAGGAACTTACCAGGAAATGCAATGCAAAACTCCGGGACTCCGGGCAAACTCCATAAACTCTGGAAACCCCCCAAAATTTTCACTTAATTTTTTTAAGGAACCATTTCAGAAGAGTACAAAATGACACAAAAGACTCGAAATTCCCACCATCGCTACAGCTTCCGTCATACTGATTTAACTGCACTGTAAACCAAAATAATTTGGTGACAAGAGTGCATTGTGCGACTTCAGCACATATCGATTTTGCGTGAATCGCATTCACTTCGGATAAACTCCGGAAATGGGACAAGGGTACTCCTGAAATGGGGCCGTTGGAGGTTGGCAGCTCTGCCAATGTATAGGCAACGAGCCGGGGAGCAATAAGTATGCCCACACCTGCTCAGCGCCTTGCACTGTGAGCGACTCCCAGGTGGATAAGTGTCCAACTCTCCTCCAAAGGAGTTGTACCAGAACCCAAGCGGTGTGTAGAGGTGAGCCCAACTATAAGAAGCCGGAATTTCTCTAGAGGAGTTGTACCAGAACCCAGGCGGTGCGTAGAGGTGAGCCCAACTATATGGAGCCGGAATTTCTCAACCTCACATACTACCTTAGGCTCTTTCCCAACCAGAAAGGTGACATTGCATATTTAGAGTGTTCAATTAGCCTAACGTGCAGGTTTTTGGTATGCGGGAGCAAACCCACGCAGGTGGATGTGACCTGGATTTGAACCCAGGACCCCAGAGCTGTGAGGCTGACGCGCTAACCATCTGCGGACACAGGGGCCGTCCCGTGTTCAAAATAAAAATGTGATTTGTAAAAGACTAATACTGCAAATATTATGCTAGTGCGACATCACCAAACTTTGCCTGCTATTCAGTGTTGTATACTGTAAGTATAGTTTGCGCACTAGAAAATGACTTTCTTGTGAAAATGACTCAGTTAAATTGATTAGAGATGATAAAGATTGCTATAGAAAGAACCTAGCCATTGTTATCCCAGTTTTTGCACTACACATTAAGAAAAGGATATTTGTAACCTACTATAAACACAGTATATCTATATCACTGTCTGAAGTATGGAATACATGTATTGTGAGAGCTATAAAGGTTCTATTTTGGCTCACTCAACTATTAGATAGTCTAAGAATGTCAATCCTCCGGTCAAACGCTACCTTGCATTTTCCTTCGATGGAAACGAGGTGAACCAAGGAAGCTGTTCTTGATAGAGTTGAGGCGCGTCCGCCAGGGCAGGCCACCAATTGAGGGGCTTGGTGGAGGTGTTGGGCTGGGCGTGCCAGTCGGGCTGTCCTTTGGCGTGTGCACGGGCGTGCCTTTGGGAGTGGGGAGAGGACTTCCTCTGGGAGAAGCATGGGGGGTTACCTGCGAGTTGTGGAAAGATTTGCCGTTGTGGTCAGGGTGCAGGTGGTGACGACGCAGGGGTGACATAGGAGGCATGGGAGACAGAGGGATGGGAAGCTTTGCGGGTAGAGTAAGCGGAGGGTGCCGTCTCACACAGGGGCTGTTGGGGATGCAGGGCACTAGAGGCTGGCTTGGAGTGGAGGGGTCAGACTTGGGGTTGGAGGTTGTCTCGACTCTATTGGGAAGAGGGTTGGACCTGGTAGCCAGCATAGGTTTCGCAGAGACTTTGGGCTTGGCAGGGAGGGTTTGGGTACGAGGGTGCATAAGGGGAGACCCTATCTTGGGCTGGAAGTTGTGAGGTGTTCGGGGCCCCACTCCGTTAAGGCGGGCATCAAGAGAGTGGGTGGGGCTACAATTTGGGGACCAACAAAGGTCTGGGGACTGGGGCAGGATGAAAAAACGTCGATTGGGCTGTAATTGGTCATGCGCCGGTAAACATGACAACAGATTCAACAAAGAGAAAGAGCGGCAGCCATAGGCAACAATGTGGACCAGCAAGTGTTTATTCCCATGAGTAAAGCATGGCAGGAAAAGAAAAAAAATCATGTGGCAGATGAGTTGAGAAGTGGAGCAGGGAGGAGGTGGTAAGAGTGCAAGAAAAAAAAGAAAAACACAACATGCGATTAGCAAAGTGATTATCAGCAAACCAGGAGGCAGCAGTGAAGCATTCTTGATAAATTAACAGCAGAGATGCACCGACATAAAAAAAGATAGAGCGACTTTCTGTTACTTGTGAACCGCACTTGACATATATTGTTTGTGAGTGTCTTTTAAACTACGCACCTATACAAAACTTAGTAAGACTTCATATTTTGTGACAATTTTAAAACAGGATGACATCTTGCACCCAACACCTAAATTTCATAATTCAGTTTGTCCTTTAACTGTGTCCACGTGGTTGGTCCACATGAAAATTGTTAGTTTTTCCCTTTGTTCAACAAAGCAATCGAAGCTAGATATATCGGTGCAACCCTAAAACACTAGCTCGTGGTAGAGTTGCAAGGTAACAAAGCATTACCCTCTACCCAAGGCAGCAGAGTGAAAGCATTGTAATGATGTGGATGAGCAAGTCTTTCGAATGAGATAAACTCACAACTGAACAAGCAACTGAACAAGCTAGAGTAGTGCCTATCTGACATGATGTTATAGTTTGTTCTTGTGGCAACATTATAAAGCAAGTGCTCCCACCTAGCACTGAAAGGGCATAGACAAGTATATGTATGTATGTGAAAATGGAACAAACTAACTAACCTTAATGAATAATATAAACATAATACACAATTATTTGTGAAGTGTAATTTGCGTGGTGATTATAGCATGTATTGTCTCAATAAGAAAGTAACATAGAGAATTAAACAACAGCAATGTTCACGCAAACAACATTAGGTTTGCATGCCATTCTAGCTCTCTTTTATTGCAGCTTAGGAAGTTGAAAAGTTCTCCCATAATATTAGGGGAAAAAAGCCTCCACAAAATGTGTCACCCAATTGATTTTGAAATAGCCAGACGGCTGAATCGGACACCCTAAATATCCCTTAGGTATGAGAGTGAGCATGAATGGTTGTCTGTCTGCTCGAGCCCTGCAATTGGCTGACGACCGATTGATGGTGTCGCCCGTCTGCTGCCCATAGTGAGCTCGGATAGGTTCCAGCATTATCCATGACCCTTGTGAGAATAAAGTGCTCCAGAAAATGAATGCATGTTTAGTGGTTATCTACAGTACTTGGCTCCATTTTTGGAATCCTTAAGTACTACAGTGGTACAGCTACTTACGAATGCTTCTACCTACATAAGAAATTTTCAGTTTGGGTTATTGTTAGGGTTAGGGTTAAACCCTTCGATATGTAAATTACTGTTCCAATTTACAAAAACATGATCCGAATATTTTAAAAACATTTTATTTTGAAATTATTGCGTTAGCGTCGCGTCCTGTTTGACAATCACTCTACACTTTGCTGGCCTTACATTGCCTCCCAACAACAACAAGTCCTTTTTAAAAAATGTATGGGTATGATGACAATTAGGCTTTTGGTGTTGATGACGATGACAAAGATTATGTCCGATTATCAAAAAAAAATTAAAAACGTTTTTCTAGTGTTGTTAAAGCGCATCCTGTATTCAAATTACGCGAGCGAATAAAATGAAGGAGCAGTAGTGTGTAGGTGTTCGAGGACCGTGGAATTAATTACAGAATTCACATGCAAAATTCTGCTTTATTTAGGAAAAATACAAGTTATGAAAACATTAAGTAAAAGTACCACTGTAGATTTCAAAAGGAAAACCATGCTATTAAAGCGAGCTGTTTGGAGTTCATTATTATAAATTGTAGCTTTCAGATTCAAAGCCAAAAATATTTTGGGGAGAGTAACCCAAAATATTTTCTAAATTTTCCATACTGTCATCAATTCTTTTGTTTCAGTCTCATTCTATTGAATAGACCGGAGATTACTCCTTTCCCTCTCTCACTTTTATCAGATGGCCAATCCAAGATTTCAGATGGACGCATTATAAATAGGTATTCCTGAAGCCCAATTGAATCTGAGTGAATTAAAATGCAAAGCATTGATCAAAATGTTATTTTATCATTTCTTTTAGAGGATTTATTTATTTCAAATATGATTTTCAATTAAAATCAAAACTGCCTTATATTTTCCATTGCTTTAGATAAAATCAAACTGATTGTGTTAAATGTGTATTAAACTCTTCTAATATATATAATATATATTCAAATCGAATAATGGCTTTGTAACATTGGTTAATCGTTGTCCAAAGAATTGCAGGTGTGCTCACAATATACTTCCGTCATTTTAATGATAGATTATACACAGACAATACATTTGCAACTTTTTCTAATTCTGGCTGGTCACACAGGTTCATGATGGAGCTGGTGATAAGCGGCCAACATACATTATAATCTGCATGCCAGAATATACCAAAACATGGCAGCAAAGGAACTCAGTGAGGTTTCAATGAAGGAATCCGTAGCATGGAAAGACACTTACCCTCGGACTGCTAAGCGGACTGATGGACAGACCCGATGATGCTCCACTAATTGACCGTGACCTATACATGTATAAACACATAACAAAAAAGACAAGAGCTACCACACCACATAAAAAATACTAAAATAGAACACATGTAAAAATTAAGAAAAAGACAGATCATAAAAACATGTTTTGTTTCTTCTATTTTGGGAAAGTACCGTTGGCTTCCGTAGTCTTTAAGATACATTGATTTAGAACAGTTAGTCAAGTAAGAATAAATCACTCACTGATATTAAACATATACTTAACTAATTAGAAAAAGACTTAGATGGGCATAGTCTAAGAAATAAATTACTAAATGTTGTCTTGAGCAGCAGTCAAGTGGAGGAGTGATCAGCGCTTTGGGCTCGTGGTTAGCGCGTTGGCCTCACAGTTCTGACATCAAGTGTTTGATGAGAGACTGCTCATAAGAACATCTTGGGCACGGTCTCTCTCCCCGCAACTCCCTCATGTAATGTCTCTCTGGTCGCAACTCCCTCGTATAATGTCTCTACGAGTACTGGGCGGAGCGTTGCATATTTTCAATGTTTTTTTTCCCGTTAGTCAGTACGAATGCCGTATATACTACTTCCTCATTGGTAAGTGGTCGTGCATTATCCTATTGTGAGGACATTTGTGTGCATCATTTTGGGAATATTTTGAAGGGAATACAAAAGCAAACAATCGATAGGTTGCATCTGAAAGTCAGGGTGGAGGCGGGGCAAATACAGTCAACCCGGGAGAAGAAAGGTATCAAAATTTAAAACAAAATTAGAATTAAGTTTCGTGTAAGGTTAGATAAAATTTATTTTTGAGTGTCTGCATCATAATCTAAGTTCATTTAAATTTGTTTATGTTATGTCACAAGCGCATTGCCATGCAAAAGTCCCCCCCCCCCCCCCTCTCTCTCTCTCTCTCTCTCTCTCTCTCTCTCTCTCTCTCTCTCTCTCTCTCTCTCTCTCTCTCTCTCTCTCTCTCTCTCTCTCTCTCTCTCTCTATATATATATATATATATATATATATATATATATATATATATATATATATGTATATATATATATGTATATATATATATATATATATATATATGTATATATATATATATATATATATACATATATATACACATATATATACATATATATATCTAAATATATATATATATATATATATATATATATATATATATACACACATATATATACATACATATACATACATATATATATATATATATATATATATATATATATATATATATATATATATATATATATATATATATATATATATATATATATATATATATATATATATATATATATATATATATATATATATATATATATATATATATATATATATAGCTGCTTATTGCAGCACACAAAAAGCTTTTTCTATAGCTTTATTTAGTCATATCCAAACGTCATTTTACCAAATGGAACAAAAATGTGGCCAAAAGTGTCATTTGTAAGCTCGTGCATTCAATGAAAGTGTGACAACAGCCATTTCCCCTTTTCGAGCATGCAGCCCCACATCATCAAACAATGTGGAAATTCTCAGGTCTTCTTTAGAGAGATGTCTCCATAAATGAATTGAAATATCACCAAATTATATTTGCAACATAAACACCTCCAATTGCGATTGGAGAATTGTGTGTAATTTTCTAATTTCACATTTTTTTTGGCATGGGTCTTACTAATGGACTAGAGTTCAGTCAATTACCTCTGTCCCTGACTTGCCATTTCGATGGCTTGCCGCACTGGGACGGGTGATCCTCCCTCCGTGAGACTAAGCACCTCCATTGACTTCCGTTCTGGTCTCCGCTTCCCATGACGACTTAGTATGGGTGAATCCACACGTTTCCTGGGAGGGTCTGCTAATCAGAATTGATTGAGTAACAAGTAAATAGGTCATAATTTTATCAATATCTTTGAGTAACTTATTAAAAAAAAGCACAAACCTAAGAGGCCAAAGGTCTAAACCAGGGGTGGGCAGGTGGGCAAACTAATCCCCATAAGGGCCACAGTGTATCCGGGTTTTTATTCGAACCCATAAAGGGGACCTTTTCACCAATCCGGTGTCCTCCAAGTACAACCAGTGAATTACAGCCAGGTGCTTCTTGTTTTCTGCAGGAATCTCATTGGTCAAAGACTGTGCTGAATCGCTTGGAACAAAAACCTGCACCCACAGCGGCCATCAAGCACCGGTTTGCCCACCCCTGGTCTAAACCATGGTAGAACATAAAGAAATGTCATCAACAATCCAAATAGAGCCCTTATTTTTATGAATGCTCTCGAGTGTAAAACTCAGCACATCTTAATTTTCATGGTAGCATCAACCTCAGTTTGTAATTTACCAGATCACTCTGCCAAGCTGGTCCTTACTCCACAGAGTGTGGCCTGGAAGACGTGCCCAACACCTGTGACAAGTTGATGGCTCAAAAGCAATGTTCCCTCTAATTTTTTGTTTGTCTGAGTACCAGTGTGAGCAACATCACCTTTGCTCGATATGGGCACACACCAGAATCACACCTGCCAAAAGCAGGTGCATGTCTATTACACATAAATTATTTAAAGAATAATAAAATGTAATGATTAATATCTATGAATGGGTGGCCCGGCGGATGAGTGGTTCGCACGTCGGCCTCACAACTCCGGGGTCCTGTGTTCAAATCCAGGTCGGTCCAACTGTGTTGAATTTGCATATTCTCCCTGGGCCTGCGTTTGTTTTCTCGAAGTACTCCATTTTCCTCCCACATCCCAAAAATGATTCATTGTAGGCTGATTGGCCACTCTAAAATTTCCCCTAGTTATGGGTCTGAGTGTGCATGGCATCGGCTGGCCACCGATACAGGGTGTCCCCCGCCCCTGCCCCAAAGTCAGCAGGGATAGGCTCCAGCGAGTGATAAAGTGGATAAAGCAGTTCAGAACATGAATGAATATATATATATATATATATATATATATATATATATATATATATATATATATATATATATATATATATATATATATATATATATATGAATAAAACATCTTCATAAATGCAATTAGAATATGCACAAATCCGACTTAAATTTTACCTTATTTTACACATCTGTCCTTCTCACTTCTCATTCTCGTTCAAATGACTTTTCTGCTGAACGTGTCACTTGAGATAGTCAAGTTTCTGTTTATATGCAATATTTTTCGATGATTTTGCTTTGATTTATATTCATGTTAATGAACATATATGTAAGATTGTAGCTGGGGGCTAATTTCCATTTATAGTCCATTGTGTAGGTTGAAGACAAACGATCACACATACTAGACACACAGACACGCACGCACGCACACAACCACACACACAGTAGATCTATACAGGTCTCACCCGATTTCACGGCTTGATAGAAGGGCTGTAAAACACGAGAAACATAAGAGTGGACAGAGCTACTGCCACTGGCTGCCGAGTAAACGGCGCCATCATGGGGAAAGGGGTTAAAAAAAGTTTGGATTTTATTTATTGTGCGCCTTATGATTGCTGCTGCGCAGAGAAGACGAGAGTAGTGCTCAGTTGCGCACGCACGCATCTTAGAGGGAACATTGCTCATAAATGCACTGAATTCACCGTATTCGGACTCAATGTAAGTTTTTAAATATCATAAAATTTCAAACCATTATATTTCTTTTTTAGATGATCCTACCACTCTCGTTGCGTGGGGGGAGGTTCTGGTCCTCTTGACTGGGATATCTTTCCTTGCGGTCAAGGAGAAGGAAATAGATCATCTTTTCCTGATTGTCACTGGAGGGAAGGTGAAGTAAATAGATACATATTTATGTATAATTTATTCCTACTAGTTCAGTCAACTAATAACTTACTCATCAGAGAGTAGGTCTTTGGTCAGTTTGTCTTTATCCCTAAAGCAGCCCAGAGAGTGCATACTCTCCAGAACATCTGGATCGATCTCTTCTGCTGTCGCCAGCAGCCTGATGGCAACTTTTCTGGGGAGAGGCTGTTCAGGCTCAGGCTCATTCTTTCCAGCTCTACCAGACAACAAATGCTATTAACTCAGTCAACATTGCTTTCAATGCCAGTTGTAAACCAAATTTTACTAATTGGCTGCTAGTAGACTACATTAGATTAAGTGACACCTGCTTAAGATGTATAGTAAACAATCCTGTGATTGAAAATGTTATTCATCTATACATCCAGCCATCCATTTATCCAGCCATCTATCCATCCATCCACCCGCCCCTCTGTCTGAAAGTCGCCAGCCCACTCGTCCGTTCGTCCATCTATCTGCCCCTCTGCCCGTCCATCCGTCCATCCATCTATTCATCCATCCATTCAAAAAAAAGAATGAAAGATTTTTTGTTGGATTGGTGTTACTTACATGTACCACATATGCTTCTGGATCTGCTCTAACTGCAACACAAGGAAAAAAAACACATTTAAGATTAAATACTAAAACAAAAGACACTCAACCATAGAACTTACACAATATAAAATGATTTAACAAGGCTCTATTTTATTATTCATTCATGCATTCAATAGTTTTTCAAACCGCCTATTCTCATGAGGGTCACCAAAGTGCTGGAGCAACAAATGGTAGTAAGCAGAGAACATCCTGAATTGGTTGCCAGCCAATCACAGGGCCTAAGTATTAAAAAATTGGAAATCTGAAAATAAATTGCTAAATATTTTTTTAATTTTATTTTATGTTATTGCATTAAATGTAGACGTTCACTCGCCTGACTTTGGTGTGGGAAAGCATGGGAGTGATTCCCGCTTGATGTCGGTATGATTGTGCATGCAAATGGATGGCTGACCGGTGACCGGTCTGGGGTATGGTAAAACTTTTACCCAAAGTACACTGGTATACAGTAGCAACCCTCACAACCTTTCCCAGGATAAGTGGCACGGAAGCTGAATGAATGAATTAATGCATTTAATGTATATAATTTTCAGATCAATATTATCATTTAAGATATATTTGGACTTTTCCATATACACAGAGGAAAAATAATTTAATTTTATTCAGTGTTTTTTTTGCATGTCGTTTAAAGACAGGAGATTCAAGAGTGATTCCCAGGTATTCAAATTCTTGGACGACATTGGTTGTTTTTCCTTGGACAAAAACGTTGGGGTCACTGTTATTTAAAACAATTTTTGAGAAGTACATATAGACAGTCTTAGATATGTTTATCTGTAGTTTGGATTTTCCAAGCTAGTTATTCACGCTCATCATTGCATCTGTGAGTCCGTGTAGCATGTTGTTTTGTCTTTCGCGTGGACGTATAGAACGGCATCATCGGCATATATTAGGAAGGTGATAGCTTGGCAGATAATTTATGTAAAAACTGAAGAGCAGTGAACCCAGCATTGACCCCCGCGTTACCCCAAGACTGTTATTCCGCAAAGTAGATTTTGTATTTTTTATTCTGACCCACTGTGATCTTACAGACAAGTATAACATCTGACAATAATTGACTTGACTAGACTTGACTATGAGGGGAACTGGTCCCTTTTAAAATTGCAGAGACTCACCGTCAGTCTTTTAGAGGCATCCACTTCAATCATGCCCTTAAGAAGGTTCTGGCATTCTGGAGGGATGAAGTGAGGCATGTGGAAAATTCCAAGTTTCACCTTTTCCAAAAGATTTCTCAAGTTGTCGTCATCAAAAGGCAGAGCACCCTGTTGATTAAAAGATGAGAACTTAGGACTCATTTGCACAATGGCCCTCTTTAGAGAAAATGCAAAAGTGGCTTTTTCTTGTTACATTCATTCCAGATTTACATGTCTGTTTTGTGTGGGTAAATTGCATCCACACAATACGGACAAGCATGCACAAGGGTACCCGGACGTTTGGTCGACGGACGTTTGGTCGACGGACGTTCGGTCGACGGACGTTCGGTCGACGGACGTTCGGTCGACGGACGTTTGGTCGACGGACGTTCGGTGGACGGACGTTCGGTGGACGGACGTTCGGTGGACGGACGTTCGGTGGACGGACGTTCGGTGCACGGACGTTCGGTCGACGGACGTTCGGTCGACGGACGTTCGGTCGACGGACGTTCGGTCGACGGACGTTCGGTCGACGGACGTTCGGTCGACGGACGTTCGGTCGACGGACGTTTCGTCGACGGACGTTCGGTCGACGGACAGTTCGTTGAAGGGACGTTTCGTTGAACAGACATTTGGTCGCCGGGTTCGCGCCTCGCGTCGCGGCTGCCGTTGCATCTGGCGTCGCGCCTAGCGTCAGGCCAGCCGTCAAGCCTGCCATTCCGCCTTCCGTCGCGCTTGCCGTCGCGCCAGAGAAATGGTCAATAACATGGTGAGAGTTCAGGAATTGCATTGATGACGTCATGGCTGTTTACTGGCGCATCTTCACCGTCCAAAAAAAAACAATGTTCACAACTCCCAATAACGATGTTTCTTACGTGCAAAAAAACTGCAGAAGCTCCTCTATCCGGACTACTATGATGATTTTGCTTGGTGGTCCTTTTGTGCACGTGTTATACGTTTCTTTAAGCATTTTTGAAGGGGCACACCTACTTTGCGGAAATGCAGCTATTGCGGGGGGTCCCGGTCCCCATTAACCGCGATAAGCGAGGGAACACTGTAACACATTTGGACTCCCTATTAAAACCATGAATATGGGGGTGAAAATTGGGAATCAGGGGGCCGGCTTATTTGCGAGAAATAGAAAAATTCAAAAATGTCAAGCCAATTTTTAGGATGCGGTTGTATGTGGGTAAATACGGTAAGCTTTTCTACAATCTTGATTAGCCACAGTTAGATTGTCATTTAACATTTTACTTTTTCAGTGGGACAGACAAGTTTGTAATTTTTCTGCCTTTGTAAATAAAATCATCATTTAGAAACGGAATTTTCTTTCCTTGGGTTGTCTTTGTGTCATAAGAAAATTTATTTGATGGTCTGAAGCCATGTGTGTGATAAATATGCAAAAAATACAGCTATCAGGAAGGTGGCACATACTTTTTATGGCACTATAGCTGTAATATTTAATAAATATACACTTTTTGACAATTGCATGTGTACATGTCTTGTCTACAGAAATGAGAGCGTAGTGTATAACTCACCACTAGAAGTGCAAACAGGATGACTCCACAGCTCCATGCATCTGCTTTACGACCATCATACTTCTCACCCTAGTAGATAAACAATGATATGTAAGGAGCTGCAAAAAGCATAAAAACAGCATTTATTTGGAAATTGTACACTAGTATACTTATAATAGGAGCTTCTTTATTATCCTATAAATCCCTTCAATTTGCGCCAAGGGGGCATCATTTCTGACTCACAAACACATTCACATTTTCATATAAAAACAATGAAATTAGTTGATGGTGTATTGTATATGCACCTGATACTGGTGCAGGTGCCATCTAATCTATTTCCACTCAGTGGTGGTGGGAAGTTTGCATGTTCTACCCGGGCCTTCTTGGGTTTTTTCCGGGTGCTCTGGTTTCCTTCCACATTCCAAAGACACTCTAAATTTCCCCTAGGTATGAGTGTCAGTGTGAATGGTTGTCCGTCTGGTTCTCCCGTGATTGTCTGGCCACCGAACCGGATCCCCCGCTTCTGGCCCGAAGCCAGCTGGGATAGGCTCCAGCGATATCGCTAGCCAGCCGGACGATATTCCGAAATGATCGTACGAAAGAATGACCAGAAAAAGCCAAGCACCATTTGGGAACTTTTTGAACACCACAACGTCCAGGACTACACGGACACTGTACTTTCCTACATTAAAAAAAAACTGCATGGACAACGTCACGGTTAAAGAACAGATATGGGTTTTTCCCAACCAAAAACCGTGGATGTCCAGTGAGACAGGCACTCATCAAATGCCGTAACACCGCCTTCAAGTCAGGGGACAAGGTACAATACAGCGCTGCCAGAGCAAGAAGGAGAAATGAGGAGCACTACACAGGAAAAGACCCAAAGAAGATGTGGCAGGGAATACGACATATTACCAATTGCAATGACAATAATGTTTCTGTTAACGCAGAACCATGGGAACTACGTGAGGATGCTTTTCATTGACTATAGCTCAACAAGCCTTCAACACTATAATACCGGACATTCTGGCTGACAAACGGTCCCACCTTGGACTATCCTCTTCCGTCTGCTACTGGATTAAGAGCTTCTTAACCAACCATCCAAAGGTTTAGACTTTGTCCCCACCTTTCTTCCTCCATTACACTGAGCACTGGCTCCCCTCAAGACTGTGTACTGAGTTCTCTTCTGTAATCCCTGTACATATACGACTGCACACCGATCCACCAGTCTAACTCCATCATCAAATTTGCCCATGACACCACTGTGGTCGGACTCATCTCAGGGGGGATGAATCTGCTTACAGAGATGAGGTCAACAAACTGTCTTCACGGTGTTTGGTGAACAATCTCACACTGAACACGACGAAAACTAAAGAAATAATCCAGGACTTTCGCAAAGGCAGCACAGATTTGGCCCCACTCTTCATAAATGGGGTATGCATAAACAGGGTCCAGTCCTTCAAATTCCTGGGAGTTCACGTCACGGACAAGCTCTCCTGGTCTAACAACACCACGGCAGTTGTGAAGAAGGCCCAGAAACGATCCTGCATACTGGCATACTGCATTACAGTGTGGTACCCTGGAAGCAGAGCAACAGACAGAAAGGCCATGCAGAGAGGGATCAACACTGCCCAGAAGATCATCGGCAGCTCTCTGCCCTCACTGGATGCAATTGCCAGCCCTCGCTACCCTCAGCAGAGCCAGGAACAATGTCAGGGACCAATACCACCTTGGTCCCAACAGGTTCCAGCTGCTGCCCTCTGGCAGACGTTACAGGTCTCACAAAGCACGGACAAATAGACTTGAGAACAGTTTTTTCCCCCACAGCCATCAGGACTCTGAACTTGCGGCAGCACGACACATTCCCTTCTGCGCAATAACTTCAGGGTGTGCAATATTTTAGACTGTGCAATATTTTAGAATTTACCTATCCAGGATGTGACTTTTTACACTTTCATATTACTTTTTTTTTACAGGGAAATTACACTTTGTGCAGTAGCACCACCAATTTTTTTGTAGGCAGCTCTGTATGAAGACAATAAAGGCTTTTGATTTTGATTTGATAATCAGCCATTTTCGGTCTATTTAAACCCTTTGTAGTGTTTATTAGTCATTGTCAGATCTTCTGCTTGCTTTACTCCATGCCACGTCAACACGCCATGTTTTTTCCAAGATGGCGCCGTTCACGCAGCAGCCAATGGCAGTACTTTACTTTGTACTTTATACTTTTTACTTTAATGTTTTTACAACTTTCCTTGTTTTGTTAGCCTGGCTTCTTTCTGCTACTTCTTTTTTGGAACCATTCAGACATGCCTACGCTGTCATACATATAACGCTGTTACAATACAGCCGCAGAAGGAGCAACACCTCAACTCCGCTGGAAATTTGGGGCTGGACAAAAGTGCCGGGAGAAGAAACAACGCTTCTGACCAACTGTTACATCATAGGATATGATGGAAGAACTGTTGGCGCTTACCAAGCCGGAAACAGGGTCGAGGAGTTCTACTCTGCTACTGTTGTCTTCAGCTCCAGACTACTGAGGAACTGTGCGGATAAGCTTGGAAAAGTGACTCCGCATATTCTCTACCTCAGTCACAGTGTGCAGAAGTTCCCCATCTTGTGGAAGACTTCCTGTGTGTGGTTCCAGTTTTTTCCAACTTCACAACGTCTTTTCGAGTCTGTATCCGTTTTTGCTACCGCAACCAAGGCGGTGCCGTTCAAGTGGCAGCCGGTGGCGGTAGCTTCGTCCGCTTGCTCGTTTTGTGTTCTTGCTGCTTTTCTGTCTTAATGATTTGATTTGGTGATTCTTAATGATCCCATTTACTTTGATTTGCTTTGTACTTTGTGCTTTTGCTATGTTGTTCTGTCTAATCACCCTCTGGCTACTGTCACAATGAAATTCAGTCCAATGTTCCATGTTCCTCGTTTCCCCAGGTCTTCTGTCAGGTTTGGTATTGTGTTTTTATTTTTATGTCCTATTTTTTATTTTCTAAAGATTCCTTCCTTAAATATTAAAGTTTTGTTAGAGCACTCCATGTCCTTGTCCCAGTAATTGCTTCCCTGCATTTGGGTCCAACTACAACGCTACACTTACGTAACAGATGTCTTCTTCTCCACAAAAAAAACACAATTTAATATGAACAGTATCTCGACATGCGCGATACAATTTCAGACCATTTTAGATAACCAATTTAGAAATGTTCAATTCAATAGGATTAAGATTCGATTCAGTGTTGCATGGCTCATTTAGAAAGGTGTGAGACAATTTTTTTTAAGATACACAATTGTGAATGCATTTCCTTCAGAGAGCATCTTGTCTAATTATAAGCAAGTTTTGTTAGGAAAAAGTCTTTATTTGTGTCCGTTTACCTTCTCCCTAACCCTCTAAATATGTTGAGATTTGTCATACTCTAAGGGTATTTTATCAATCTTTCCAAAGAACATATTTTTTAGCATATTCCATTATTAATACACTATCAATGCACCTTTATTTCACTTTGGACTTTATACTTGCCAGAGCATAGAAAAATCTGTCCTATCATGCCATCCAACTCAAACTCACAGGGTTATCTAACATACAGTAACTGCTTATTACTCCTCTAAGATGCTAGCAGTGCATTCAAGACAAGCACCCAAATACAGAAGTTATTGCCTTACCTGTCAACCTCAGTTGCTTTTCACATTAATGATTGCAATTTCGCTTATTAAGCGATTAAAAAAACATACAAATGCAACAGGGTACAAATTTATTCACACGGCGCATTTTTTCCATAGTGAATGGCTTTTTGACGCGCTATATTTATATAGTGAAAAGGCGGCCGGGTGAAAGGGGAATGCGCATGCGCATGTCATGCTTAAAGCATACTATTAGTAGTCAGCGATGATGTCTTTGTCTGGTACCAGTGACCGATCCGGATTAGAGCCGAAATGGGTAGAACAAGATCGGTTTCACAAAAACAAGTTGTTTGACAGCGTACACAATTTGAAATGTTAAAAAAACGTATAGAATATGGGAAACATTTATAAGTTGACAGGTATGTTAACGCTACAGTGAACTGCTAATGTAAAGTGAAATGCTAATCTTTGCACAGACCACAGTGAAGGTCCTCTGACAATTTTTCTGGCTCTTTTTTTGGTTTGTTTTTTACAACTGCTATTATTCATATTTTCAGTGTTACAGTCGAGTTTGTGTCATCTTAAAGAGCTTTTTTTGTTTTAAAAAAATGTTATTTTAATGATTTTCTTATATACATACTCGTGTTTTTTGAAGAGAAGTTCTAAAAACATCCATTTGACCTGCGAAGGTTGGCGAAGAAAAAAAACAGATAACGTCTATCATTGTCAATTACAGTGAATGAGTTAATGCTCTTTTTAGTTAATAATTATTTGACAATACTGTGCATAATTGAAAGTTGCACATGCCCGAAACTTAAATGATCTTTTAGCATCCTTATCCATATTTTGAATTTGCTGTGATAGTTTTTAGTTTTAATTCCATTCATCATAAAATTTGGAAGATTTTCAAATCCACTCAACCTTTGATTTTTTTTCATTTTCATATGAGCTAATACTGTTTTTTGGGATATTAATTGTAGAGCATACTTGCTGGTATAGGCTTATTTGAGGTAATGCAGAATATAGGCAATCTAAACTTTGATTTAGAAATACAGTGTTCCCTCGCTTATCGCGGTTAATGGGGACTGGGACCAACCGCGATAAGTGAATTTCCACGAAGTAGGGATTCCCCTTCAAAAATGCTTAATTTGAATTTAATTCCAAAAAATATTTATTTATTTATTTTTTAATTTGATTAAAAAAATTACCCCCCTGTATACAGTACACCATATAGAATACGGCTAGAGTGAAATTCATGTTACAACAAAAAAACCTGAAAAATATGTTGTTTCAATGTAATATTTGTATTTTTTTTTCCAAAAAAAATCTGCAAAGCTCTGAGTCCGCGATAGCTGAACCGCAAAGTAGCGAGGGAACACTGTATTTAAATTCTTCACACACCTTAAGAATTCCTTATTAGACTAAAACTTATATGTGAAGATATGATATGCGTACTAAATTGATATATCATACAGATGAGGGGCAAAACCAGCTATATTTGCTGTGGGACATTTTAATTTCCTTTGAGTAAAGAGAGAAAATTGTACAAGGGCAGAAAGAAATTAAATGCTGAGAGGTTGCAGCAGTGATGTAACATGCGCTGTGGGAATTTGGTGCTTCTATTACTTCATAAAAGACAGCAAACAGAGGGAGGGAAAAAGATAGAGCACTTACCCTGATAACCTCTGGGCAGGCATAGTGCGGCGATCTGTAAAAGAGTCAGATATGGGTCGAAGCTGGAAAGGGCTCAAAATGGTCCTCTATATCGAACATCATAGTCACTCTAAGAGAACACAGCCATCAGCCAACTAACCAAAGATGAAATTACCTCCTAGGTCTCTACATATAAAAAAACTTCTGGAACACATTCCTGTCTTTGTTTCGTTCCACCACAATATTAAATAACGTTAGGGGGCATGCATAACTTTGGCAAAACAAAAGTAAATACAATATTGCTTGCAAAATGTAAAATGTACGTAAGACAAATAACCTATTTGCTTGTCCCTAAATAACAATGAATATGATTAAATTTAGTTAAATAAGAAATATGAGGCAATTAATTTGTTCTTTACACTACAAAGGAAATTTACACCGCACATCCTCGTAAGGGTTGCTTGATCCAATCACAGCTTACTTGGTCCGAAAGAGAGACTACACACTAGACAAGGTCAACAAGAAAAGATAGGAAAGTATTTTGTCTGCAATGAAAGAAAAAATGGAGACAAGTAGGTGGGCATGGTTACAGTTCCAGAGGAAGATGAAAGGGTTTAAGACCGTACCGTGGTGTTAGGGAACAGCTTTGAACAGTGTTACTGGTGAATGTTACATACATTCTCTCCAATTCGAAGAGAAACATAGCTTGTAATGACATGGATTTTTTCATTGCTTAAAAATAAGGTGTATTTGTATGTAGGTCTTTTATTTAGGATTAATATTGTAGGCAAGAGGCCTGTAGAGTGTACTAACCTCTTTGACCTGATGATTGATAGTTTATTTTTTGAGCGTATTAGTACACTTGTTGGATATTTTTTATAATGCAGATGGATGTAGTCAGGCTCACCTCTTACGCACAGCTCAGGCTCTGTGCCCACTCCTCTCAAAGGGCCCTATTCCACTCTGGAGTCACTCATGTTGAGAGGCGATGAGCAGGTGTGGGCATACTCATTGCCAATGTTCCCTCTAAGTTGCGTGCGTGCGCAATGACGCACTACTATCGTCTTGAAAAATTAGAGGGAACATTGACATGCACCTGCTTATTGCAGGTGTGATACTGGTGTGCCCATAGCGAGCAGTGATGATGTCGCTCACACTGGTACTCAGTGCGCTTAGGGAGGTTGTCTTTCTGCCCAGACCAACGAAAAATTAAAGGGAACATTGCTCATTGACAGCACCCGCCCTCGCTCTGTGCCTGTACTATGGGGTTCACCCCAGTAGACGAGGTTGGGGGAGGAGACCTGACTGGTGTTTGTGCTTACGCACCAAAAAGCAGCTCAGAGCACCCACCCTTTTTGGTGTCTTTGGAAGTGGTGCTGGAGAGTGCTCCTTCTGGGGACTCCCTCGGTTTGCTAGGTAACGTCGATGCTGGTGTGGGCAATGACAGTGAGAATTTGAGGTCATGATTGCTTAGAACCTGAGCGGTGTTCTGTTGTTGGACGCTCGTCGTGGATTGTCAATAATGAAAACCATGTTTAAGCATAAGGGTATCAGATGTGCATTTGGCACAAGAACACCCTAGGCCACAGTTCAATCATTTACTAAGTAGTTGTATTATCAGACCTGTGGCTACATGCGTTGAACACTCGAGTGAAGAGAAGGGCATAACATTCAACCGATCCACACCTGGTGGTGAGTTGACTACGATAGTCGGGGAAGATGCCAGTCTGGCAGAATAAAATGTTCTGGTATGTCGATTTGCGATCCAGACCAACCATTCCAACTATTATTATGGGGAAAGTGAGATCCCTCTCTGATAAGATGGAAGAGTTGTCGCCGCTTACCAGGCCGGAAACGGAGTCGAGGGGTGTACTCTGCTATTGTTGTATCTTCAGCTCCAGACTACTGAGGGACTGTGCGGATAAGTTTGGATTAGTGACTCTGCATATTTTGAACCTCGGTCACAGTCTGCAGAAGTTGTCATCTTGTGGAAGCCTATGTGTGGTTCCAGTTTTATCACACTCTACAACGTCTTTTTCTTGGCAGCCGGTAGCGGTAGCTCCGTCCGCTCTTTCTCGTTTTGTGTTTTTGCTGCTTTTCTGACTTATTTTTATTGCATTTTGGTATCTTTTAATGATTTCCCATATACTTTGCGTGGCTTTGTGCTTTTTGCTTTGTTGTTCTGCGGCCTTTGCGTGTCAGCGCCACACGTCGCGTGTCTTGGTTTCTTTGTGCTAGTCTTAGACGTCTTTGGAGGCGTTCAGCTGTGCCTCTGCTGTCATGCACGCAGGATCCGCTGTAAGCAGTGGACAATAGTGCCGGGAGAAGAGGCAACGCTACAGACTGAGCATTCCATCATTGTTATGCGCCGTGAGATCTATCCCCGGCCTGATGCAGGAGCTGCCGGTGCTTGCTGGGCTGCTTGTGTACTTTGAAGCCCCCCACCGGACACTACGCTGGTACTGATTATGTGATAGGACAGTTTAGGAGGATCTAGGCAAGAAAGATGATCTTTAAAACCTCCAGACTACTGAGGGACTGCGGTAACCTCAGTCTCAGTCTGCAGAAGGTTCCCTACCTTGTAGACTTCCTGTGTGTGGCTCCAGTTTTTTTTACCTAGGTCTACAATGTTTTGTGTGTCTTGTGTCTGTCTTGCTACTGCAACCAATAAATTTCCCGATTACGGGATGAAATAAAGTTCTAACCTAACTTAGTTCTTTGACGACTGATGAGCCACACCTGCCACCGGTTGCCTGGTTGGATGGCTGCCCTCTTACTCCACCGGTGGCTGCTCCCACACTAATCGCCAATATGAGACCACCTCTATCACTGCGATTTCAAAATAAAATACAGGATGCAACAAGTGGAGCTTTTAATTTTTAATTTTTTTTGCTTTGTGACTTGGAATTTCTTTCGTATCAAGAGAGAAAATATTCCCATTCAAGTTTAGGTAAACAGAATAACTGTATGTAGAGACATTCCCAAAGAGAGGTACTACCATAATTAACATTCTTATATTTTGATGAATACATCAGAAAAAAATTAAAGTAAATCAACACAAGTTAATTCAGCTTCCTGTAATTTATTAACTCACCCACAGCTGGTTTCTAGTAGATTCTCCCCAACCTGCAGAGACGCCATGCCAAAATCAGCTATCCTGATGTTATTCTTGTCATCTAATAATAAATTTTCGGGTTTCAAGTCTCGGTGGCTGGACAAAAGTGATAGAAATAGATGGAAGTGTTATACATTGGGTTCTTCTAAGAGAATTTTTCTGCAACAACAAAAAAATCAAGTCAACTATGACCGCCTGACTTTTCTCTTAAACGTATCATTAGCCTAGACATGAAAAACACATCCCGGGTGTGAGCATGCCTTCAATTGGCTAAATCGGAACAGACAACAATAATCTGCAAACAATAAATCAAGTTAATTAGTCTTGAGACAAAAATGGGCTGGTAATGATACGCATAGTGCAATCAGCAAACTTTTTTTACCTAGAAAATAATAATTTACAGGGTTTTTTTTTTTCAGTTTTGTAAAGATCGCAAAGGAAATTAACCCTGGAATTGTTAGACAACCAAGAAGAGTTACTCTATGTTTTGCCCAGCCTCATATGCATTGTAGAAAATGTATTATATCTATGTACAGACATCAGCTATATGTATATGTAAATAATGTGTAGGTGGAACTTTATATTATGTTTATAGCTATTATGGGTTAGAAGATGAATGCAACACACCATATTGAATAACTGTGACAGAAGTCCAAGGCCGATATGATCTGTCGGAAGAATTTTCGTGCCTCCTTAGGTGTTAAACGGCCCTTCTTCACTAGGTAGTCAAAAAGCTCTCCACCGGACACATGCTCTAACACAAGGTACCTGTAATGTGTAGGGAAAATAAAACATTGTTCTTACCACATGCTTGCAGCATTTATCTGCTTTTTAAAGTGGCTTCTACCGTCAAGCTATGAAACAAAAACAAAAAAAACTTTATTTTGAACATCCGTAAAACCTGCTTCTTGTTTTCTATCACTTTTCAGGGTCCCCATGAAAGAGAATTCCATTTCAAAATCTAATTTTCTGAACGGCTTTATCCTCATTGGTGTCGCGGAAGAGGAGGGGGGTGGGGGTGAAGCCAACCCCAGCTGACTCCAGGCCAAAGGCGGGGCACACCCTGAATCGGTGGCCAGCTGATCAGCTGTACAAGGAGACCGATAACCATGCACAATCACACTCTAAATAGGGGCTAGGGGCAATTGAGAGTGTACAATCAGCCTACCATGCATGTTTTTGGATTGTGGGAGGAAACCAGAGCACACGTAGGAAACCCACGCAGGCCCGGGGAGAACATGCAAACTCCACACAGATGGACATGACCCTGGATTTGAACCCAGGAGACCCTGTGCTGTGAGGTCGACACGTAAACCCCTCACCCACCGGGCCGCCCTTGAATACAGACTTTAGAGAAAATACCAAATACCTCAGCATCTGTGTGTTATGGTTTGAAATGTTTTACTTTCACCTCCATCAATCTAAGAAACAGTAGTAATCCTTACTTGCTGTATTCAAATCTTGTTTACCCGACTTCTTGATTTATTATTAGTTAAGGATATCTCCACTGACCGTTTACCTGTCATATTTACTTAAATTACAAATTTGAGATTTGTGGGCATGAGTTATCTAGGGTAAAATGTTTGCATAGCCCCTAACCCTTTCTTCACAACATTAAGAGAGTACATTCCTACCCTATTTGACATTGGTGCCCTGATGAATTATACAACAATATATTAAGACAAGGCTAAAGAGCATAACCATGATACACAGCAGATTAATGTTTGCAATGGAATGCATTTCACTGTGATCTATATGTTACCTTATGTAAATAATATAAAGTATTCAAGAACTTGGGCAGTCCTGGAATGCCAGGGTGTAAAAACCTTGTGCTACCTTGTGCTACCTTTCATCTACCTTGTGCTACTGAGTAAAATTCTCACCTATGCATTCAATTTAATCTATTTCATCATTTCACAAATGTACTTAATCAACCTTGGTAAAAACATTTTGCCGGCCCCGAGGATGAGCGCATCGGCCTCATAGTTCTGAGATCTAGGATTCAACACCAATTTCGAACCATCCTGTGTAGAGTTTGTGTATGTAGGTCTGTATTTACTGTGCCAATGACGTTAATTGTACTCACAGATATTTCTTGTTTTCGTAGACATCATGCAGTTTTAACACATGAGGATGTTCTATAAGTTTCAGGATGGCTATCTCTCGTTCAACCTAGACAAAAAAAGTTAGAAAAAGGAAAAAAATGACATACACAGCAACTTGTTTTCCAGAAATGGAAAGAATCTGAAAAACAAAACAAAAAACATGAAGAAAACATGTCATTGTGTGGGGTGAAACTCGATTTAATACATGCTTAAATGTTAAAAATTATTACCTTATAAAGGCTTAGACGGAATTCTACTCAAACTATTACTCAGTAATATTATTTATAACATTTCACAATAGAACCCTACCAAAACATGAGCACTCAACTCATGATTGTGATGAAATATTAGAAGGGAGTACATAGACCAGTGGTCTCAAACCGGTTCCACATAGGGCCGCAGTGGGTCCTGGTTTTTGTTCCAACCGATCCAGTGCCGACATTTTAACCAATCAGGTGTCTTTAAAATAAGTAGCACCTGACTCTAATTAACTGATTGCACTTGCAAAAGGTATCCTTGTTGAGTTGGAATGAAAACCTGCACCCACTGCGGCCCTTTGAGGACCGGTTTGAGACCACTGACATAGACAATGTACAGATTAGTCAACTAAGAAACTGGGCCAAAATTAATCAAAACCACCTTTAAACCATCTAACTGAGTTTAATTTTTTTTAAAAAAAATCCAGCTAAAATCAACCAGAAAAAGGAACTGGGCGATCTTGTTCAGACAGGAAAGAACAGTGGGTCATTACAATATTCATGTTTATTAATTTGTGTTCTAAGGTGATTCTTCTGCGTAAATTCAATGATTGCAAAGCATTCCATCCTCTTGTGACATTAATTCAAAATACATTAGCATAGTTACACAACTTCAACCAAGCATTAAGAAGAATGTTGTCAGGAAGACGGCCGTGGGTGCTAGAGCTGACTATAGACACCTGCCGCGAGACAGCCTGAATCGGTGGCCAGCCAATCGCAGGGCACAACGATATGAACAACCGTTCGAGCCCAAACTCATACCTGGGGGCAATTTGTGTCGCGGACATCAAAATCTCAACTGCGTGTGTTTTTACAGACATGCAGTCCGAACTTAACAATTTTAGACCCTTCAGATGAATTGTGAATGACCAAGCGGAGAGACTTCACTTCATTGAATTTTTCCCCACAAGGATCTGTAATTTTTCAATTTTTTTTTGAAAACATTCCAATGCCAGGTCTGTCCAATTGTGTGGAGTTTGCATGAACTCCCTGGCCCTGCGTGAGTTATCCCCGGTTACTCTGGTTTCCTCCTACATTCCAAAAGCATACATAGTAGGCTGATTGGACACTAAATTGGCCCTACGACTGAGTGTGAATGGTTGTCTTTCTCCTCGTGGCCTGTGATCAGTTGGCCAAACCGATTCAGGGTGTCAGCTGGGATAGGCTCCAGTAACCCCGCGACCCTTGTGAGGATGAAGCGGTTCAGAAAATGAATCAATTGTAAGGAAGAAAAAGCAGCGCGTTATAATCGGCCCATTGTGCAGGTGAGATATTAATAGCGGCCGGCCATACTATACCATCCATCCATTCACCTTCATGTATAACAGATATCTATGAGCACTGGGCGGAGCATTGCATTTTTTCTGGGGGTTTTTCCCCATTACTCAGTGCAAATGGCGGAGCGATCGCTAATACGAGAGGAGTATATACCACGTCTCGTTGGAAAGTGGTCGTGCGTTATCATATTGTGAGGACATTTGTGTGCATCATTTTCGGAATATTTTGATGGGAAGAAAAAAGCAAACAACCTTCGATAGGTTGCATCTGAAAGTCAGGGTGGAGGCGGGGAAAATAGAGTCAACCCGGGAGAAGAAAGGCAAACAAATAGAAAACAAAATTAGAATTAAGTTTAGTGCAAAGTTAGATTAAATTTATTTTTGAGTGTCTGCATCATAATCCGAGTTCATTTAAATTTGTTTGTTATGTTACGAGCGCGTTGCCGTGCAAATAGGTTAAGGAGGCAGCGTTTAGCTCACATTGAAAATACATTTTAAGAGGGGACACAAATTGATTAAAAGGAAAATTGCATGTGTGTACCAAAACCGAACACACAAAGACAAAATGGTTCAATACATCCACGTGAAACCATTACACCCAAAATTAACACTCAATGAATAAGTCTCTTGCACAGATCATACTTCTGTTTTCTGTTAAGAGCAGTAACTCAACTTACAAATATTGTATAGAAAAATCTTACCTTCATTAGAACAGACTCACTGAGCTTCTCTCTGTTGACGATCTTTATAGCAACCTTCTGATACGTGGCACAATGAACACCTAGCTTGACAAGACCTGCAAAACATTAAATAAAATTTAGAAGAAAACAATTATCTTAAAACCAATTTGAAATATGAAATAACAACATGCTTATGAGGCATTTTCAACGGCGATTTAAAAAATTCAGGAATAGCCTCGGCGCTTCCTTCATGACGAACCTTCCTTCATGACGGCAGGTAACCTATTTATCTTAACTGTCCGAGGTGGCAATCCACCTGCCCTAATTTATAACGTAACCCAAACACAGATATGGTGAAATATTTTATGACTACCGGTACAAAGACGATATCCCAAACGGAACATAATTCATGTGCATTGGGCGGCATAAAAAAGGCAGTTCACTTGCGCAGTCGGTGAAAATGTCTCCCAAAACGGCCACGCCCAAAGCAAGAAACAAATTACATGAAGCAATTGTGAGTTTCCTCATTTATTTTACATCACATAATAAAAAGTTACCTGCTTTTTCGGGCAGATGTCAAAACAGAATTCGCCACTAGAAAAGAGCCCACTTGGCTGCCCCGCTCGGGCATTCGGGCAGCTGTTAATGTCGAGCCATGCTTATCGTAACGCACGGTGGATTCATTTATGATGATGGTGTACGCTAAAGAGGTATTGCAACGCCGATTCAAAATCTGAACAATGCTGGAATAGCCTTTGCGTTGTCTTTGTGTCAGCGATACGAAAGAGGAAAAGGCAAAATGAAGTCCTCATCGGCTTGCTGTTTTTTGGCGCGTCATTCTTCTTCTACATTGAAATGTCACTTCTTCTTCTGCACTGAGCACCACTCATTTCAGCGCCAAGAAGCGGAGCCCTGATTTACGCCATTTTTCACCGCCATTTTTCACCACCATTTTTCACCTGTCTTCCACTTACGAGTTGCAGCATGGATTTTTACATTTTTATGAAACTTTTGTTTTATACTACAGAAAAAATATGCGATGTTGTGAAGCCACAAAGTGGCAAAGGATCACAGAACTAGATACTAATTTTATGTTGGGTTTTGGGTGGCCGGGTGAAAGATTAGTTAGCGCATTGACCCCACAGTTCAGGGATTGAGGGCTAAAACCCAGGTTCGGACCTTCCTGCGTGGAGTTTGTATGTTCCTTGGGCTTGCATGGTTGAGCACTAAATTGTCCATAGCTATGAGTATGACTGTGAATGGTTGTCCGTCTTTTTGTGCCCTGCAATTGGCTGGGCACCAACGACTCTCGTGAGCATATGCGGTATGGAAAATGAATGAATGAAAGAGAACCTATATAAACAATTTGAGTGTGATAGCAAATGTAAATTCTGGACTGCACGTCTGTAAAAACACACGCAGTTGAGATTTTGATGTTTGTGACACAAATTGCCCCCAGTATGAGTGTGAGCATGAGTCGTTGCCTATATCCTTGTGCCCTGCGATTGGCCAGCCAACAATTAAGGGTGCCTCACGCCTGGTGTCTGTAGTTAGCTCTGGCACCACCCTGTGACTCTTTTGAGGATAAGCGATTTAGAAAATGAATGGATGAATATCTGTGACCCCAACTCTTGGATATTCAGTTGATAGATGTAGGTCTTGTCTGTGTAAGAAACTGGGACATTGTCTGCTACTATGCTTGTAAATTAAAGCAATAAGGTCATGCACTTGAGTTTTATATACCAATACACCTGTGTAATTTGGGATTATATCCCTTAGGAAAAACCCAATATGCTTTTATTTGTGTCTCTTTGCGCTATTTGGAAGAAAATTAAACCTTTATCTTCTTTTTATTATTATGCTTCTTTTTTTCTCGAGACACAAAAGTGATTTCCCAACTCCTGCATGGGGAAGATGGGAAAGTGGAGCACGGGTTCATCTGCAGTGTAAAGGGGGGTTTTATGAAAAATGGGGTCTTTGGGGTTTTAGAGCTGTTGATGACATAGAACAACTGTCTGAGGTGGTTGAGGTTAAGCTTGTATTGCTCTACATCCCACTTCAACTCCATCGGCTGATTTAAGATGAGAATACCAAAGAGTGATAAAATGAGAGAGGTCACAAACAAAATCAAAACAAAAACAAATCTTCATACAAAAAAACAGTACGAGCTACATACAGTGCATTGGCCTCCCGCTCACTTGTCTCGTCTTGTTTCCCTGAATACAGTAGGTAGGAAATCCATGTTCATGACATGCACATCATGTTTGTCACAAAAAAGATACAATAAACCATTTATACAACGAATAATACTATAACTCCATTACAGACCTAAACCACCATTATGATTCATAAAATTTAGACAATAAAATGCAAACTTGAAATTGGCCTTTTTTTACACGCTATTTTCTGAGTCAGGGTTCTGGCCTAACAAGTGTATTATCGCTTAATAAGGGGAATTAGAATCATTAATAAGGGGAGCAATTGGCCGAGGTTGCCGTATGTTTCTTGAAAGAGAACATTCTCAAAGTACCGAGAATATTTCACCCAAAGCAGCTTGTAATACTTTTTTTTGCAGAAGTGTATTTTTCACGCAATTTATGAAGCTGCCCATTTTGGCTCAGCTTTATATTTGCCATTTATTAGTAGTTTACATGAAGGTTGCCTACGTTATCATATTTAAGCATGATTTAGTACATGTCTAACAACATATTTGTCAATGATTTAGTACAAATAAACTGAATTCCACCAGCAGAGCTCTGATGTAAAATTATCAAACTTCAAAGTCTAAGATTTTGTCCAGAAATGGACCCAAATGGCCCAATCAGTCAGAGCGCCTTGAGTGTCATCATGTGTTTTTTTTCTCACGACCCTTCATTGCAACATTTTTTTCAATTATTTTCTCGCATATACGCTGTATTTGTTGCTAAAAAAACGATGAATGAATCAAGGGTACGGCTAATATGGGCACAAATTAGACTTAACATGGACAAAACTGCAAGTTGACAAAAATGAATTGCCATAACACAAGACAATGTGGCCGATAAGGTCATTTATTTCAAAATAGAGAAAAGATAAACATACAAAACGCTAAACTAAATTTATTCTGAAATCTATGAAAAAAAACAACCGTGTCTTGCATAAAACGTGAAAAACCCTCACATACTTGTGCCTGCAATTGCTCGCTCAGGGTGCCGCCATCTTACCGGAGTAAAACGTGCTTTGACTGAGCAGACCCCAGTAGCCTTGATATATGTTTTCGTACTTCTGTCTGCATTGCTCGCTCAAAGGGCAACCACCTTACTGTGGTTAAACATGCTCTGACTGGCCAGACGCGAGTAGCCTTGGCACAAGTGTTCGTATTGTTTACCCTGTCAGCACAGGCCAATAGGTGTTGAGGCTAATCGAAGGTCAATCATTAAAATAGCAGTATTGGTACCTGCGTAATGGTATCGCATGCTATTCAAGCTCCCAGGGAAAAGTAGACCATCACAACCACCTGGTTGTACTGCTCATGTGCCATCCTTTTTGTCTACTTGCAGGCAACACCCTACAAAGCCAAGCATATTAACATCCTTATGATATTGACCCAACTTATGTGCAATCCAGCAGACGATCCTTTCGATTCATACAGTATCTCAGAAATAACACCTGCGATGATTTTTCTTAAGATTTTCCCTTCAAAGTGACACAATTGTACTCCTTATTAAAACCATGAATATAGAGGTGAACATTGTGAATCAGGGGGCATCTTATATGAGAGAAATTGTAAAATTCTAGTTTTAAGGCAATTTTATGGGTGCAGCTTATGCACAAAAGCGGGTAATATGTATATGACAAAAATATGACAATACTGCACTGATCAACGCAAAAAACACGTAATTGAAAACTGTACGTCCAATGATCATAGATATCTTTGCCTGAGGAGATACGGCAAGAAATACAGAGAGAGCAAAACTGTTCTGATAAGCAGACTCTCGCATACTAGGCCACCAGGTGGCCGCATCGAGAACCATCTCGTAGGCTCGTATCTCAGGGCAAAAATTTCCTCAGAATTTTCCTTGTATGTTGGGAGACTCTTACATCGAGGCAAAAGTATTTAGTCAACCACCAATTGTGCAAGTTCTCCTACTTGAAAAGATTAGAGAGGGCTGTAATTGTCAACATGGGTAAACCTCAACCTCAATTTAAAAAAGAAGTCTGATTCATCATTATCAGATACACCAAACAATTGATTCCATTTTTCTTGAGTTATTTTTTGTGAGCACCGGCCAACAGAGCGGGCTCTCGCGCCCCATCTGGCGGACAAGGACAAGTTTTACGCCTCCCTTTATAGCGGCTGCCAAGGGGACTTTTTCACCGGCAGAGGGCAGGTTTTCACTGGGATTTGGTCATAAAGTGAAGACCTCGTGTATAACGCGCACCCGAACTTTGCTTCAGTTTTTTGGTGCAAAATGTTTCGCATTATACTCAAATAAACACGGTAATGTGGTTAGTTATAATAGGGGTAATCCAACTTTGCATTATTTCTTATTATCGCGGCCATGTCTGTTCTAAAATATCCACGATATTCGAGGGATTACAGTAGTTACTGTTTTCTTCAGGAATTAACAATTTTTGCATTTGAACGGGTGATTTATTAAAATCTACTGTCACAATAGTTGTTAATTTGGTTTAAAAAAAAAGTAAAAAAAATGCATATAGGCGTAAACTTATAAGTTAATATATCGCACACTAAAATTTGTCACCATAGGCCTATGTGAATCAATCATTTTTGAGTACTCGTGAAGAGGTTTATATCAATTAATTAACATGTAAAAATCTGTGATAGTGAAGCTTTAACGGAAAAAAACAACCCTTGTAATTACTAGTACTTTTTAACCCCATCTGTCATACTGGCACCATAAATGGTGATCTTGGGGGTTTGATGTGCAAAGGAAAGCTGAAAAGAAAATGGCCTTAAAGTAGCTATCCATCGCTATGTGTTAGCCCTCTGGTTGACTAACAATATGTGGAGTGTATTCTGGCACTTAACCTAATCTAATCGAGATTGGGTTCGGGTTAAAGGTTAGATTTCAAATGTCTACAAACCACCATCAAAGTATTAGTTTAAAAAAAAAACGTTGAAATTCAGTTATGTTACATTACAGATAAAAGTGCATGCGAACTCATCACATTTAAATGTTGCAGATTCTACATTCTACAGTCGTGTAATGAATTGCATGTGTCAAACAATTGGGCATTGAGACTTTCATGAGGTCCAGTCAAGTGTTTTGGCGAGTACAAAATTAAAATGAGCACAAATTAATCAACACACTTCTTCCATGCTCAAAGACCCATACTGTGTGACCGATAGGACTCTTGCTAAGAGGCCCAACCTCCCATCAAGGATTAACAATAGACAACAAAGAGCTGTCTTTTTTCCTAAGCTGAGGATGAATTGAATGCAGACGGCAGCTGGCACACAGAGAGTGCAAGGACAAATGAATAGCAATCAAATAAAATCTGTTTTTAAAGACAGACCATCCTGCAGGAAATCTTTTCTAATTGGAGAGGTAAAAAAAAGTAACAAAAATATTTGTGATACTAGGTGAGTGAGATATGAGGTCCTAATACTATAGGGAAAAAAGTAATAAAATCTATCTCCCCTTACCCCCAGAATCATGCAAAAATGCTCTAAAAAGGTGTGTATACTTTAGGAAATAACAAAATGCTGCCCTTCACAGAGTCCAAGGTAGGCCTCTGACTTCAGTTTGGGATCCTCATGACATCCGCTCTCTATCATTCAGAAAGAGCTAAATATGGAAAGGAGGAAGCGCAATGAAAGGAAAGGAAAGCATTTCCCTATTTTTGCTTATTTTATTTCAAATATTCAAACAACCATACACATACCTAGGGGCAATGTAGAGATTCCAATCAGCCTATGATGCATGTCTTTGGGAAGTGGGAGGAAACCGGAGTACCCAAAGAAAACCCACGCAGGCCAGGGGAGAACATGCAAACTCCACACAGGTGGACCAACCCGGAATTGGACCCAGGTCTCCTAATGTGAGGCCGACGCGCATACCACTCAGCTGCCGGGCTGCCCCATTTAACAAAAATGACACTTTATATATGAGTGAATCAATTAAAATGTATATTAAATCCAGAAGAAAATGGGGATCATTGAGTTCATACATTTCATGGCGCCCTTGATAATATAGACAAAAAAATTGACTAATCTTGGATTTAGAACCTAAAAGTTAATTAAAAACAGTCTCGTCATCTCTTCTCATCTTACATTCTAAAGCGCTCTATCCTCATTAGGGTTGCGGTGGTGCTGGAGCCAATCCCACTTGTCTCCGGGCCAGAGGCAGGGGACACCCTGAATCGGTGGCTAGCCGATCGCAGGGCACAAGGAGGTGGACAACCATGCATACTCACACCCAGACCTAGGGGCAATTTAGAGTGTCTGATCAGCCTACTATGCATGTTTTTGGAAAGTGGCAGGAGACCCGTGCACCCAGAGGAAACTCACGCAGGCCACGGGAGAACACGCAAACTCTATACGGATACAATCGGGCGATGTCCCGGTGAAAATCCTGGTTCTCGAAAGTTTTCTAAGTCCAAAACATTTTCTAAGTCCAAAAATCTTGGAAAAAACCACTATGTCAAACAGCGTTGTGTCAGAGGAAAAGTATCCGAAGGAGCGAGGCCTTCGGATACAAACGGGGAAATGTCCCGGTGAAAATCCTGGTTCTCAAAAATTTTCTAAATCCGATTTTTTTTTCTAAGTCCAAAAAATGTTCAAAGTCCAAAAATCTTGGAAAAAAACGACTATGTCAAACAGCGGGACTTCAGGGAAAAAGTGGCCGAGGAAGGCACCCTCTCGGATACAATCGGGCGACGTCCCGGTAAAAATCCTGGTTCTCAAAAATTTTCTAAGTCCGAATTTTTTTCTAAGTCCAAAAATCTTGAAAAAAAAGCACTATGATTTGAACCCAGGACCACAGAGCAGTAAGGCCGACGGGCTAACCACTCACGCCACCGGGCCGCATTAAACACAGTGGTCAAACATAAATTACCAAAGATTGTGTTCCCTGTTGTTAGACCTATTACGACTATAAAACAGACAAACAGAAAAGTAAGAACGTTAGGTCCAAATATGCTGTGAACAGCACTACTATTAGGTACATCTACACATACCTTTTTTAAAGACTGTCTTGAATTTATGTGGAATTAAATTTATAACAACCTTACATGTAATTGGCTTTAACACAGTGCCAATGAAGCGTTAACGATAATTGGAGCCAATAAAAAAATATGACATCAGAATCTCGGCTTCCAGACATGCCAACCTGAGCATCAGACTGCTCATAACATAACAGTCTTTTTCTATTTTTTTTCCAATGTTTGCTTTTTTTCCACCATGACTTCTATTATATTCTTTAGCCATCTGTTTTCCCTTGTGATTGACCTCACATTTTGTGTGGGGAAACCCTCAGTTTTTGGACCTCAAAATCCTTCTTTCCCCCACTCTTCTATCCTCCCACTTGGCTTTTATTCCTTTTTTACCATGCATCCTGGCACACTCCCCACTTTCTCTTTAACACAATCCCCATCTCCATCCCTCCTATCCGTCCTTTGTAGTATAATTATTGGAAATTTTGATTTTGCTTGTTTATATTCAGAATACTATAAAAACGCTATGTGATTTAAATAATGTCTTTTCGGCACTGGCATAGATTTATCTATTACTCAAAAAGATTGCAAACCTCAATTCAGAGAAAATCCACATATGCATGCATAAATATTTACAGTATATACAGTTGTGGTCTTGGTGATTCTCAGTGTGTATTTGATAATTTGTGAGCGTAGCTGGTGAACTAGAACAATTAAAAATTACTTTTTGTAATATCCCATTTTAGGTTTTTTTTTCAGCGAGATGGAAAAGATAAATTTGTATTTAGTTAGATTACATGGGAAAAATTTATTTGAGATACCGTATTTTCACACCTATAAAACACACTTTGTGATAGGGTGCAGTCTCATTTCCGGGTAGATTTTCTTTATTGAGGTAAAAGGTACACTCTGATATAAAGAGATGGGCATTTTTCTGTCAGTCAGAGTTGTGTATTCCGGGAACTTGATTCCACCTTTGGCAAAAGCTCGAACAGTGCTGGCCGACACTTGAGCCCAGTCATCCACAATCCATTGTAACTTGCGACATGCATCACTACTAGCCTTTGATTCTCCCCGGTGTTATATCGGGCATATATGGAATTTTATATGACTTCTGTGTAATCCTTGTACTTTGCAATTATAAAAGAACCCCATGAAGTTAAGTAAAAAAAAGTCACGTTACAGACAGTGTACGGGACGCAAGTTGCACAGTGTAAGCGCACATACACGTTAATACAGTATGCCTGAATACATGAGCCTTCATGTTGAAAGTATTGGGAATTTTGCCATCTGCAACCTGCTGATAATGAAGCTTTATATCTTGGCCACCTTGATGCAGCCATCTGTTTTGCCTGCTCCATTACACTGCCACAGGCATGTGGACACAAGCACCCACACGGGTCCACTGGGACTTTTTCCCCAAATTTTAAGATCTACACAGACGGTAGAATTATATCACAGTAATTTTTGCAGACAGTTACAACATGGCTACATTATATCGATTAAAATAATAAAATAAAAGGAGAAGGACCGCAGATTCCATAATATTTTTGCAAGAGCCTTGATGTGTCAATCGCACTATAAAGATGACTTAAGAGGACAAAATAATATGGGTTTAAACATTTAAAGAACTAAGACCCTTGCATGTACCCTAAATAGTCAGTGAAAAAAGTAATTTATTAATAAAAGGCAATAAATTCTCTTAAGGAGGAAGAACAGGAGAGAAAAATATTCGTCTGGAGGAAGAGTGATCATTGTCACAGGAAGACCTACTGCTGTTTCATAACTTTGAAGATGAACATCTGACAATAAGAACATAAATAAATAAACAAGAGTTCCTCACTGTGGCCCGGCTTATTGGTTAAAATGTCGGTGTCACAGTTCTGAGATAGAGGGTTCAATCTCAGGTTCGGTTTGCAACCCTCGTGAGGATAAGCAGTATGAAAAATGAATAAATTAATGAGTTCCTCAGTCCAGACCCACACTCGCTCACTCTTTCCAACACCCACAAACATACAGACCAATTGTTCATTCAGTGTAGAAAACATGTTATTTTGTTGGTGGACACACACTATGGTTTCTTTGTTCCACTGAAGTCTCAGAACAGAAAACTAGCTACTTATCAGATATGCTATTAAAAATGACAGAGATAAAGCCTAAAGTAGTCTCTCTGTGCGCGATGCAAAATGTATGGAATTTTACCCAAAGAAAAGCCACAACACTGTTTGTATAATCAGTGCATCATTCTACTTCTATGGTGAAATTTCGCTTCTTCTGCACTGAGTGCCACGCATTTCAGCAGCAAAGAAGCACTGTCCTGACTTCTGCCCTTTTTCATCAGCATTTTTCATCTTTTGTCTTCCGCTTGCAATTTTCCGGGTGAATTTTGACATTATGCAGACATTTAACAGGCATTTTCAATGCCGGTTCAAAATGCACACAATGCTGGAAAAGGCTCGCTGTCATCTTTCTGTGCGCAATGCAAAATGTATTTAATGTAATCCGAAGGATGGCACGATCCTAATTGTATTATCGATGCGTAATTATTTTACGGTGAAAGTTCTCTTCTTTATCTGCTCTGAGTGCCACCAATTTCAGCGCTTAAGAAGTGGTGCCCTGACTTCTGCTTTTTTTCATCTTCTGTCTTTCACTTGCAAGTTTCAGTGTGGATTTTGACATTTTTAAGAACTTTTTTATAAAATCTTTTTAGATAAAAAAGAGCACAATGTACTGCAGCTGAAAAGTGGTGAAGGATCACAGTATATCTGTTTGTTGCATATATGTAATTAGGATGAGTTGTTTTTGAACACCTTTCCATCTGTTACCATACTATCAAAGCCAAGCAATAGGCAACAAATGACTTTTCAGAAACACCGCCTCTTAAACAGTCATCGACCAATCATACGTCGAACACCATTGTTAGAGCAGTATTAGTTGACAAACGCTCAGATGCCCCATTGTCTGATTGATTGACTGGGTGCTTTTGAGATCACCAACTGCTAAAAAAGATAACTTAACTGATGACAGAAAGCAACCGTAAGCTGCAGACATCCAAAATAGAGAAGTGATGCACCAATTTAATATATCTAAATTCATCACAACTTACTCTAGGAATATTTTAGCATGGATACAACTCTTTCGGGCGGCCTGGTTGCGTGAGTGGTGAGCGCGTCGGCCTAACAGCTCTGGTGTCCAGGGTTCAAATCCAGGTTATGTCCATTTGTGTGGAGCTTGTATGTTCGCCCCAGGCCTGCATGGGTTTCCCCTGGGTACTCTGTTTTCCTCCCACACTCCAAAAACATGCATGGTAGGCTGATTGGCAACTCTAAATTGCCCCTAGATATGGGTGTGACATTCTAGCAGTGGCAGTCCGTGCATTTTCTCGTAGCACCTTCAACGGGTAAAATCCACCTCCTCGCAGAATTTAATGATTAAATACAAATACTGGAGCTTTTCAGACATTACAACCGGGCCGGGGGGTGATTTTCCCAGCGATGAACTTCAATGGCGTACCGGCAAACATTGCCCAAAAATGGGGTAAAATCCAGACGGAAACAGCATTTATTGATTAAATATAAATACTGGACTACTTTTTAGACATCAGAACCGGGCCTGGAGTATAATTTCCCCGGGAAAAAGACAGCGATGAACGTGGATATGTCCATATAGTCCATACATGAAACAGACAAAATTGCACTAAAATGGGGTAAAATCCACTTCCTAGCAGCATTCATTGATTAAATACAAATACTGCAGCTTTTCAGACATTACAACCGGGCCAGGGGGTGATTTCCTCGGGAAAAGACAGCGATGGAAGTCAATGGCGAAACGGCATAAATTGGACTAAAATGGGGTAGAATCCACTTTCTAGCAGTTTTTAAGTGATTAAATACAAACACTGGAGCTTTTCAGATATCAGAATTTGGCAATAAATTTAAATATTATTTAGGAATATAGCCATATTTTACTCACCAAAAATTATTTTTAACTGTACACAATATCCATCCTCGTTTCTTTCTTCCTTCTTTTATATCGCCATCGAAGCTGATGCTCAAAGTCAAGCCTGTCCTGTCGTATTTCTGGCATAGTCCTTCTTGAAAATGGCTTAAATCAACACAACAATAGATTTGCTTGTGCAGCTCACTCCAAATACAATTTGGTAGCTTTGGCCAATCATAGTTGATGAAAGCGATGACGTATCCCTACACCTGCGACAAGGCAATGACGTATCCCTACGCCTGGGAGAATGCATTGTGGTGTTGCCAACTCGAAATCTGATTGTTTAAACCAGGGGCGTCAAGCTCCCTTTGGTCTGCGGGCTGAATACAGCTTAATTTGAGATCAAGCGGGCCGGACCGGTAAACTCATTGCAAAATTACATAGAACTAACAATAAGCCCACTTTTTTCCTTTGTATTAGTCACTAATACTAATAATTATTGCAAAGAATGAGTAAATTATCAAAATGTTTATTAAAAGAATTCTCCTTTTACATTATGAACAATATATTATGAACAAGAGAATAACATAAGAACATAAATAAATGTCAATTCATGTTGTCTGCACGTACTAAAACACTGCGCCCCGTAGCGGATAACACAAGAACTACACATTTTAAAGATTTTTTTTATACAAAGCAGCTTTCTTCCCCGGGCTGCACCAAACCACCAGAGGGGCCGGATCCGACCCGCGGGCCGTATGTTTGACATCCCTGGGTTAAAGCAACAGTCTTATCGACACTTGTTTAATGCAGTAGAGCCCGCAGAACTGATTGTGAAGTCCTTGATTAGATTTCTGACCCTGGCATCAAATAATGGCTGAAATGTGATTGGTTAAATGCTTTAATATGAAAACACACCTGGAAGCAGTGCGACCGAGGGGAAAGCAATGAAAAGAAGCTAACAGACAATTTGGAATTATTTCATAAGTAGTGATGGACAAAATATCATATATGATTCAGATATTTCTTAGGCCAGCAGAGAAGGCCTTGAAGGTCCTGACGGCCCGCCACGGCATTCTAGAATTCTAAGAATTTGCTTTGGTGTAATTGTTGAACCTGTATGGCTTTTCTTTGATAGGTTGCAACACATTTTTATTTGTTCAAATGCTGAAATGGGGTTTCATATTGCTCCAAAATAAATCACATAAAACACCCCTGTATATGACTGTCTGCAATGGCTTGGGCATCGTAACCAAGAAGGTTGGGCCGGGGGTGAATGGGTTTTCCTGTTGGAGCTTTTGCAAAATGTTACTTAATCAATTGAGCTGTTGAAGTGGTGGAATCTTTGGAAACATTATCATTATCACTACCACTACTCGTATGTAAAGGTATTTTGAGTGCTTTGGAAGCACACAAAAAATTAAAACCTGCCTACTGTTTGCTCCAAATGTATTTTGAGTAATATATTGAAGTAAAACTTGATTCAAATGTGTTATGTCAAGTATGGCGTCGTGGGACGTAGTTAGATCAAATCCAGTGAAGGAGGCAATGAACGAGTGCGTGGAATTGCTCTAACAAAACGTTAATAGACAGAAGATATGGGGAAATGAGGAACATGGAACAAGGCGTGGTAACTTGGCAGGGAATAAACAAGGCAGGCGATCCGACAATGACTCACAAACACACAGGGTTTAAATAGATAGATAAGAGTTGATTACAATTAGGAACACCTCGGTAACACAACACGGAGTAAGCAGGGGATACATCAGGGGCATAAAAACGACAGGTGAACACAGTGGACAATCACTAGGACATAACAAAACCAAACAACACCCCACTAACCTTAACAAAATGTTATACTAACCCTAATGTTATTAAAATTGCACCGTTCTGTATTATCAATCTGACTGTGTCATAGAAATGTTAAAAGTTTTCACGTTAGTCTTGGTATGGGGTGGCTAAATCCTTATCTATGCATTCTATTGGATATTGAAATGATACTTAAAACATTAATAAATTCAATGCATTTTTTAAAATTGTTGGTAAAAGTTGCTAAAAGTTTATTGTCTGAATTGCGTGTCCTCATTCAGTTCACTGTTCCGATGAAACCTCATCTGACTTTGGGCAAGTAGCCCAGTGCACCCTAGGCTGGTCCCTTGCCAATTGCACCCAAGGCACATATAAACATCCATTTACACTCAAAATCAACCCCAAGAGCAAGTTAAATTCTTAAATTTTCCTTACATGCTTGTTTTTGGAATGTGGGGGGATACTTGGCCACATGCAGAAAAGCCACCTAGGCACAAGAAGAACATCAACCGGGAAGGCCAGAAGCTAAATTTCTACCCAGAACATTGATTCAAGTAACCACAATACAAGTGGAGTTGCTTTATAACTTTACCTTTGCCTGTTATTTACTGACTGTTACTAATGGGTCAATTGCACACCATAACCTCCACTAGACCTCACCACCCTGTACACACAATTATGACCACCGAACACAATGCGACTTGCCAAGGTTGGGGACATTTTGGTGTAATTTTTTTGTTTAGCAATTTTGTTCCTTAAAACTGAACATCAAAACTCGGGCGCAGATGTCAAAACAAACCATGACAAAGCTGACTCAACGCATAGTGTTCATACAAAGGCTGCCAAAGGAGCCTTAGATGTGCACGAAGTGATGAGACAGTGGCAGCAGCCTCCTGCAGAAAGCAATCTCAGGACAACGTGTCCATGTGACAAATGGATACTATAACGGAATTAGAGACAATGAAGCCCACAGGGGCCCATTATCGCTGAGCACTCTCTGCCTGACAACAAGGATTAAAGGCATACTACCACCACCGTCATCATCACCACAATGAGAGCAGCATCTGTGTATGCACGGCACAGGTCTCGGCAAACGCAACACAATGCGCTATTCCAGGCGTTCCACATAACTACAAGCTGCATTGCCGGTACACATGTTAGGTCAGCAAAGCAGATGGAGATGATTAGGACCATCAAGGAGCAGCAAAAGCAACACATATCGTATAACACTGACCTGTTTGTCCTTTTCCTAGGGTCTTCTCCAAGCGGTAGGGTCCCACATAGTTGGTGTAATGTCCGCTATTGGCTTCCTTGCCCGACGATGACATGTTTAGGCGTGAACTATTTCGCTGAAGGGGGGATTTTTCTTGTACAAGTTGGACACGTTTCTGAAAAGAGAACCACAAAATTGCTGGGCAGTGGAGTTTGCTTTGTTGGCTTCTCCCAAATTGTATATACAGGCTACTTCCTCGCAATTCTCGGAGCTCGTCGTCCTCAAATGCGATTCACTGAAAACCTTTGAAACGGGATATCATGGTGGCAAGGTCCGGAGAGTGGTGCGCTGCTGCGCCGTTGGGTGTGAACTGTGAACTGATGGGACAGCATCCACCGACGTTTTAGCTGTAGCATCCCACGCCAGTGTATGGTCCATAATGTTGACTTCCGGATGTTTCTTTCAAAGTAAATGCCGCACATTCCCTCATCCATTAGCCATTCTTTAATACCGTTATACTTTAAAATACGAGCTTATTACGAGCCACCATGTCAATTTACTCATCTCAAATCAATGTTTCCCATAAAAATTACCTACATATGAACTAATCCGTTCCAACCTTTGAAAAAACACCAAAACAGGATATTACAATGGAAAAACATTTTTATTTGGTCTAATTCACCACCTTCTCAAAAGGTAACAATTACCTATGTAGATGGGATTGGATAACTTTATTCATCCCATATGAGGGAAATTTCGTTGTCACAGTAGGAAGAGGGTGAGGATGCAGAAATAGGAAAGGCATTTTAGACATAAATAGATAGGTAATAAGTAAGTTAATAAATACATATATGAATAAAAATATATTATATAAACAACATACAAATATATTAATAAATAAGCGTGTTGCTGATATATATACATATACAGTGATCCCTTGCTTATCGCGGTTAATGGGGACCGGACCCCACCGCATTAGCTGCATATCTGCGAAGTAGGCGGGCGCCATCAAAAACGCTTATAAAAACGTATAACACGTGCACAAAACCACCACCAGGCTAATATGCTGTTCATTCAGGTCTTTTATTCCACATTAGAATGCAGGTGTTATGTAGGTGCATACAAAAAAATCACTGCAAATGTAATAAATGTAAACTTTTATCCAGAAAACTCAGAAATTCAAAAACATCATAGCAGAAATTCAAAAACATCATAGCAGTCCGGATGGACTCCCGCAGTTCTTTGGCGCGTAAGAAACATTGTTATGGGGAGTTGTGAACGTTGTTTTTTTTTTGGTCGGTGAGGATGCGCCTGTAAACAGCCATATATATATATATATATATATATATATATATATATATATATATATATATATATATATATATATATATATATATATATATATATATATATATATATATATATATATATATATATATATATATATATATATATATATATATATATATATATATATATATATATATATATATATATATATATATATATATATATATATATATATATATATATATATATATATATATATATATATATATATATATATATATATATATATATATATATATATATATATATATATATATATATATATATATATATATATATATATATATATATATATATATATATATATATATATATATATATATATATATATATATATATATATATATACACATACATATAGTGGTACATACACTTGTGAAGAACATAATGTCATGGCTCGCTTGAGTTTCCAGTTCTTTCTACAACTCTGATTTTTCTCTGATAGTGATTGGAACAGATACTTATTTGTCAAAAAAAAACATTCATGAAGTTTGGTTCTTTTGTGGCTTTATTATGGGATAACAGAAAAAGTGAATCCTTGACTTGAACAAGTCAGGAAAGTCACTTGGAGACATTTCAAGGCAGCTGGAGGTCCCAAGAGCAACAGTGCAAACAATTGTTTGTAAGTATAATGTGCATGGCACTGTTTTGTCACTGCCACGATCAGGAAGAAAACGCAAGCTATCACTTGCTGCACGAGAGAAAAATGGTCAGGAGGGTGAAGATTCAACTGAGAATCACCAGGACCACTACTGTATATACTGTAAATATGTATGCATGCATATGTGCATTTTCTCTGAGTTGAGGTTTGTAATCTTTTTGAATAATAAATATAGCTATGGCAGTGCCGAAAAGACATTAGTTCAATCACATAGCGTTTTTATAGTATTCTGAATATAAACAAACAAAATCACCATTTCCAATAATTGTACTACAAAGGACGGATAGGAGTGATGGAGATAGGGATTGAATGAAAGAGAAAGTGGGGGGTGGGCAAGGATTCACGGTCAAAAAGGAATAAAAGCCAAGTGGGAGGATAGAAGAGTGGGGGAAAGAAGGATTTTGTGGTCCAAAAACCGAGTGTTTCCCCAGACAAAATGCAAGGTCAATCACAAGGGAAAACAGATGGCTAAAGAATATGATAGAAGTTATGGTGGGAAAAAAAGCAAACACTGGAAAAACAAATAGAAAAAGACTGTTATGTTATGAGGATTGTGATGCTCAGGTTGGCAAGCCTGAAAGCCGAGATTCTGCTGTCATAAGTTTTTATTGGCTCCAATTATCATTAACGCTTCATAGGCACTGTGTTAAAGCCAATTACATGTAAGGTTGTTATAAATTTCATTCCACATAAGTTCAAGACAGTGTTTAAAGAGGTATGTGTAGATGTACCTAATAGTAGTGCTGTTCAAAGCATATTTGGACCTAACGTTCTTACTTTTCTGTTTGTCTGTTTTATAGTCGTGGTAAGTCTAACAACAGGGAACACAATCTTTCGTAATTTATAGGCTGATTGGACACTGTAATTTGCCCCATAGGTCTGGGTGTGAGTATGCATGGTAGTTCATCTCCTTGTGCTCTGCGTATATATCTCATCTCATCTGCTTTATACTCACTAGGGTCACGGGTGTGCTGGAGCCTATCTCGGATGGCCCTGGGCCAGAGGCAGGGGACATCCTGTATTGGTGGCCTTCCAATCACAGGGCACAGGGAGACCACCAACCGTTCACGCTCACACTCATACAAAGGAGCACTTTCGAGTTTCCAATCAGCCTACCATGCATGTCTTTGCAATGTGGAAGGAAACCGAAGTACCCAGAGAAAACCCACACTGGCCCGGGGAGAACACTAACATCTCAGCCCCCCGGCTGCCTTATTTAAAACTGTCACCATTTTTTATAATATAAAATCATTCTCATAAAACTTTTATCAACAGGATTCAAAGCATTTAAACATCTAATTTATCACACTGACCTTAAGGGTTTTTGTCAAAACGTCCGGGGACCAAGTGTCCGTCAACCAAACGTCCGTCGACCGAACGTCCGTCGACCGGACGTCCGTCGACCGAACGTCCGTCGACCGAACGTCCGTCGACCGAACGTCCGTCGACCAAACGTCCGTCGACCAATTATGACTTTTTGTCCCTCCCAAAGTTGATTCAATCACTTAATCATTAATCATCATCCTCACCGCTTATCTAGACAAAGGTCTTAGGGGAGCCTATCTCAGACCAACCATGGGTAGCAGGTATGTGTGTGAAGTTGCTTAAAACAGGAGTCTTAATATAATGTGCATTTCTAAAGAACATCATGTCTATAATCTCTGTCTTAATCTTATGCTCTTCCATGATGCCTATAATCTCAATTTCTGTACTTTTCCATGACATCATGTTGAAATTTAACAAAGGCATCCTTCACCTTGAAAGGTTAAGAGAGAACCACCGAGCCGAGCGCAAGATACCACCTCGCGCCTCGACCTCTCTTCCGCCGGCCGGTGCCTTTAAAATATAACACAGTCTCTGCCTCGTTTTTCCTTTGTGCACGGTTGGTAATTACGTTGATCTGTTACTTCAGACCCAACATTGTGACACCCGGAATTCGATTAATAAATGATAGGGAATCAGCGAGAGAGAGCTGGATCCCTTTTGGTGGATTTGGCAGTTGGTTACATCGAGCTGTCCATGTCTCATCACTCCTTCCACCTTAACAAAAGGCAACACTCTTTTTGGCAGATGGATTGTGGCCCTTATGACAACTGCCTCTCTCCCCCAAGCCCATCTGCCTCTCTCTTATCTAGTCGCAAATCCATCAGGCCCAACCCCCACCGCCTTCACAACTGTATCCCTAACAAAGACAGAGCCTGCATATTAATGTTAGAAGCAGTTGCCAAGAGACAGCCTTTTCCAAAATGATTTTCTGCTAATATAAAGTCAAACCGACAACACTTTTGAACTATCTCCTTTCCTCAGCCATCCAAAATGTCAGCAACTGTAAATTGTGACCTGCATCCAATAATCAATTAAGAGTTTTCTCCTCAATTCATGATCATGTGCATGCTGAGTCCCCTGGTGGTGGTCATGAAATCTGGCAGTGGCACACATGCCATGCAGCATCTATAAATGTGAAGCATTCTAATTGCCTCAGTGTGGAATAATCCTGTCACGAACATGCCTCTCACATGGTTGATTGACTGTCTTGGTAAATTGTCACCATTTACAGCAACAGCTGAGTATTTCAGGGGACCATAGAGGTTAACCTGTAGTATATATAATTGTAAGATTCATGATATTATGAGAACCAATCATTATACATTAGCTTTGCATCAATCATAATACATTTGTTTAAAAGATTATAAAGACGTGGTTGGGTTTTGGTCCATTGTAATGTTTCATCACGACCAGAGGAACTGGAGTGCGGGTGCATGAACGTAAGGTTTAATACAAACAGGCAGTCGACCGAACATCCGTCGACCGAACGTCCGTCGACTGAACGTCCGTCGACCAAACGTCCGTCGACCAATTATGACTTTTTGTCCCTCCCAAAGTTGATTCAATCACTTAATCATTAATCATCATCCTCACCGCTTATCTAGACAAAGGTCTTAGGGGGAGCCTATCTCAGACCAACCATAGGAAGCAAGCATGTGACACCCTGAATTCGATGCCAGTCAATCCCATTGCACAATGAAACAAATATCCACTCACGCTCACAGAAATGGGAAAACACATGCCCGTGTCCCTAATGAGGATAAAGCGGTTCAGAAAGTGAGATGAGTAAAGAGAATATTCATTCATTCATTAACTTCCCTCACGCACTCCTTCACTCATTTACTCATTCACTCATTCACTCATTCACTCATTCACTCATTCACTCATTCACTCATTCACTCATTCACGCATTCACTCATTCACTCATTCACTCATTCACTCATTCACTCATTCACTCATTCACTCATTCACTCATTCACTCATTCACTCATTCACTCATTCACTCATTCACTCATTCACTCATTCACTCATTCACTCATTCACTCATTCACTCATTCACTCATTCACTCATTCACTCATTCACTCATTCACTCATTCACTCATTCACTCATTCACTCATTCACTCATTCACTCATTCACTCATTCACTCATTCACTCATTCACTCATTCACTCATTCACTCATTCACTCATTCACTCATTCAATCATTCACTCATTCACCCATTCACCCATTCACTCATTCACTCATTCACTCATTCACTCATTCACTCATTCACTAATTTACTCATTCTCCCATACGTCCGTCGACCGAACGACCGTCGACCGAACGTCCGTCGAACGAATGTCCGTCGACCGAACGTCCGTCGACCGAACGTACGTCGATCGAACGTCCGTCGATCGAACGTACGTCGATCGAACGTCCGTCGATCGAACATCCGTCGAACGAACGTCCGTCGACCAAACGTCCGTCGACGTGAGCCCTTCATTTGTTCATTCATTCATTTTTTGTACAGTTTATTCTCACAACGGTCGTGGAGGGTGTTGGAGCTTATCCCCGCTGATTTAATTGACAGATTGTTGGTAACCGTGAATTTGTGGCTAGCCAATTGCAGGGCACAAGCAGACAGACAACCCTTCATGCTCACACTACTAAGGGAAATTTAGAGGGTTCAACCAGCCTACCCCGCTTGCTTTTAAGATGTGGGAATAAACTGGAGTATACAGAGTAAACCCACGCAAGCCCAGTGAGAAGGTACCCGGACATCTAGTCGACGGACACTTCCTCGGCGGACGCTTCGTCGAACAGACGCTTCATCGCCGGACAGACATAAGAACCGTTTCGTGCGTAGTGTGTTTAGAAACGAGCACATTTAAAATGTTAATGTTTGAGTTGTCGAGCAAGTTTTTGCTGTTTTATTTTCTTTAATAAAGAAAAATAAAAACTCCCATCTGTGAATTTCTTTTGTCTTCTTTTTAATAAATTTTTAATTAAATGTATTCATTATATTTTATGTTTTTAAAAATCGTTCGTGAGTCCGGCGACAAATTGTCTGACGACGAAATGTCTGTTCGACGAAATGTCTGTTCGACGAACTGTCCGGTGACGAAGCGTTCGTTCGACAAACCGTCCGGGGATGAAGCGTCCGGCGGCGAAGTGTCCGTCAACAAAATGTCCGAAAACGAGCGAGGTCATGCAAACTCCAAACAAGCAGGTCCAAACCGGGGATTGAACCCTTGAAGTCAGAACTGTGAGGCCGATGCATTAACCACTCGCCCTCAGAATAATAAATATTGAAATACTGTGATCCTTCATAACTTCGTGGCTTCAACATTCGCGGCTTTAGCACATTGCATCTTTTTATCTTAAGTATAAAAAAAAGTTCAGAAAAACGTCAAAATTCACGCTGAAGCCTGCAAGCGGAAGACGGGATTAAAAAATTGGCGGAAGTCAAGGCTCTGCTTCTTCTTTGGCATTGAATTGGGTGGCACTGAACACTGAAAAAGAAGCCATATGTGACCGTAGAAGAATGACATAAACAGGCAGAGAAAAAAATGAGACATGATGTGTGTTCTAGTGCGCTAACAGTTACTGAGACGATCCGAAATGGGCTGTACAGTACGCTTCTGCATGGAGATGCAGCCCCTGCCTACGGAGCAGCAGCGAGGCGCTATGTTGAGGGTGTGTTTCTGGGATTGATAGAAGAAAATGGCTATGTCCCGGAGCAAGTCTTCAACATGGATGAAACTGGACTCTACTGGAAGAGGATGCCGTCCCGAATCTTTCTCCTCAAGGATGAACTCCAGAAGACAGGTTTCAAAGCCCACAAGGATCGAGTGACTCTGCTCTTGTGTGGCAATGCAGCAGGATTCATGCTGAGGCCCGGCCTGATCTACAGGTCACTGAATCCTCGCGCGTTGAAGAACAAGAAAAGGGGCCTTGCTGCCAGTCTACAGGATGTCCAACAAAAAAGCATGGATCACCAAGGCCCTCACACATTACTGGTTCTTCAACTCCTTCGTTCCGCAGGTAAAACTTTACCTGGCCGAAAAGGGACTGCCCTTCAAAGTGGTTCCACACATGGACTGTGCAGGAGGACATGCAACTAATTTGCACCATGAGGGGGTGTAGGTGGAGTTCCTTTCACCCAACACCACTTCCCTCATCCAGCCCATGGATCAGGGGGTTATCAGGGCCTTCAAAGCCCTCTACACCAAGGCAACAATGGAGGGTCTCATCCCCTCCATTGAAGAGCCCGACGAGACCTTCAGCATGAAGTCCTACTGAAAGGACTACAACATAGCCATCTGTCTAACCAACATTCAGAATGCCCTAAAGGGCATGAAAGACCAGATACTCATCTCCAGCTGGAGGAAATTGTGGCCACAGAAAATCACTGAGGACTATGTGGAATTCACTCCCAACAAAATTCAGCACTCAGCCGTAGATAATGCTGTCAGGTTGGCTCGGTTGGTGCAGACCGAAGGCTTCTCAGACATGATGGCTGATGAGATTACAAATCTCATTGACTGTCATTCAGACCCACTGACAGAGGAGGACCTACAGGAGATGACCAAGTCGGCGAGTGAGGAGGAAGAGGAGCCTGCTGCCGACAACGAGGGTGATGAAGCTGACGAAAGTGGCCTTACTTTGCATAATTTGCAGGACCTCTTTAATACTGCCAAAGACCTCCAAAGAAAGGCTAAAGAAATGGACGATAACATGGTGAGGGCAGTCGAGTTCCGCAATTGCATCGATGAGGTCATGGTTGTTTACAGGCGCATCCTCACCGACCAAAAGAAACAACGTTCACAACTCCCCATAACAATGTTTCTTACGCGCCAAAGAACTGCGGGAGATCCATCCGGACTGCTATGATGTTTTGGAATTTCTGAGTTTTCTGAATAAAAGTTTACATTTATTACATTTGCAGTGATTTTTTTGTATGCACCAACATAACACCTGCATTTTAATGTGGAATAAAACACCTGAATGAACAGCATATTAGCCTGGTGGTTTTGTGCACGTGTTATACGTTTCTATAAGCGTTTTTGATGGCGCCCGCCTACTTCGCGGATATGCAGCTAATGCAGTGGGGTCCGGTCCCCATTAACCGCGATAAGCGAGGGATCACTGTACATGCTTCTTTCCAGTTGCTTTAGGGATATTCAAGCCCATGTTGCTTTTGTAAGTTTGTTGAGTTATTAAACCGAGCCAACATGAAAACTGAACAACTCTTTTATACCAGCGTCACCGCGAATGGGTTCAACTTCCCACGGCGCGAACGTAACAATTTGAATGAGAAGTGGGAAGGACAGATGTGTAAAATAATGTAAAATTTAAGTCGGATTTGTGCATATACAAATGGCATTTATGAAGATGTTTTATTCATAGATATTTTTTCATTCATTTTTTGAACCGCTTTATCCACTTTATCACTCACGGGGGGTGCTGGAGCCTCTCCCTGCTGACTTTGGACCAAGGGGCGGGGGACACCCTGTATTGGTGGCCAGCCGATTGCATGGCACAAGGAGACGGACAGCCATGCACACTCAGACCCATAACTAGGGGCAATTTTAGAGTGTCCAATCAGCCTACAATGCATCTTTTTCGGATATGGGAGGAAAACGGAATACTCAGAGAAAACCCACGCAGGCCCAGGGAGAAAATGCAAATTCAACACAGGTGGAGCAACCTGGATTTGAACCCTGGACCCCATAGCTGTGAGGCCAACGTGCGCACCACTCATCTGCCAGGCTGCCCATTCATAGATATTAACCATTACATTTTATTCTTACTAAATGATTTATGTGTAGTAGACATGCATCTGCTTATGGAAGGTGTGATACTGGTGTGTGCCCATAGCGAGCAATGATGTTGCTCACACTGGTACTCAGTGTGCTCAGGGAGGTTGTCCTTCTGCCCATACAAACGAAAAATAGAGGGAACATTGCCCAGGACCACAGAGCTGTGAAGCCGACACCCTGATCACTCGCTCCATTGGACTGCCTATGCTGCACTCTGATAATGGCATTGTTGAAAGGTGAGCATTCACAGGCAGTACTCCCAGTTTGAATAAATTATCCGTCGAGTGTTGTCAATAGCTGGCAATGATAGTTTATTTTTTACAAATGGCATGCAAAGCTTGACAGAGAAAACACTCAATTGCTAATCCATGCATCAGGACAGTGTGTAAAACTAACAAGCAGCTAATGGGTTGAACAGAATAACACAATGACAAAAGAGCAATTGTTTAAATATGAACCTGTAGCAAGAAACCCTGAAGGTATGCTTTAGGACTTTGTAAAAGTGCTTCTTCCTTCCAAGAACTTAATCTTTTATCATTCAACAATCATACGAGATGATCTCCATCAACAAAGAAACAAATTATCTAGGTCACATACAGGATGAATAGCATTGTTTTAGTCGAACATGTACTAAATAATTCCAAATTGGGCCAGATCATTTCGGTCTATATCATCAAAAGCTTCCCAGGGGCAGATGACCTCCAGATCTAGAAGAAGGGGAAAAAATAAAATAGATTATTGTGTTCAGGCTTCCTCACTTAATTGATTATTTGAACGGTGGTTACTTCTAATGTTGTCCATCCCAGGAACATCATCAAATCTATGGAGAGGGTCCCATTGTTTTAGTCGTTATGTTAACAGTGTACAAAAAACATTAAAACAGTTAATTTGATGTGCGTCCGTAGTTACCAGAGATGTAATCTAACACCCCCAGGACAGTACAGAAAATAAATGAATGAGTAATTTTATGTGACTGCAAACTTACCCATTCTTTCCAGCTTTGGGAGCCTTACTCTTGAACAGTCGGGTCTCCTTCTCCTTTGATTTGGGAGGGATGGCATTCGTGCCCTCGGGTACTGCTGCTGTATTCATTTCTATCAATAATCTGCTGCGTTATTGCCAATAATAAAGAAAAAGAATTGATGACTGGAATGTTAATCATAAAGTAGGAGTATCTGATGACACATTTGTTGTCAACTCATATAACTTATATTCCAGTAACACACAATTATTTGTTATGAATATATGATATAAACTACATGAAAACTAAGAATGTTATTAAATATGGGATAAGGAGGGGCCTAACCTGTATAGTCTCAGTTTTGCTTGAATCCACAGTGAAACAGTTCCGATTGGCCGAGGAAAAAGGGATGCAAATCAAAAATAAGTTCTCTTTCTTCTTACATCCCCTCTTCTGTGCTTACACGATGGTGTCTCCTTTATATAGCTGCCTTGCAATAATAATACACAAAGCCTTCGATAGAAGTGAGGCAGGGATATTATCGTCGGGGGATAAGCTTTAGAATTTGAGGACAGCATGTACTTGTATTATAACACGTGTTGTCCATGTTTTCTTTGAAATGTAATCTGTGTTTTGCTCCATTCGTTCAATCCATTTAGAAGCTTGTTTTATTCACAGGACTTTTTTATTATTGTTTTTACCCCACAAAATTTACAAGGTTTGTCAACAACTCTTCTGTGGCGTGTGTCTAATTTAGATATTTAGTCTTTCGTTTATTCATCATTCCGTATCACGTATTTAAACTCCCCAAAAAAGATAAAGCATTGATTTTCACAAAAGATAAAAATAACATTTACCACAACAAAATCAAATGTTTGTTTTATAAGTGTTGTTAAACACTTAGCCCATTAAGCACATTTTAACGTCACAAGTAGTAAACATGGAACAGTAGTTAAGTAGCAAGTATTTAATTGGATTACAAGTGGCCTCAATTAGGTAAGCATTATATATATATATATATATATATATATATATATATATATATATATATATATATATATATATATATATATATATATATATATATATATATATATATATATATATATATATATATATATATATATATATATATATATATATATATATATATATATATATATATATATATATATATATATATATATATATATATATATATATATATATATATATATATATATATATATATATATATATATATATGCTGCCTTGGCCTTTTTAATGATCACTACTGTTGCAGCATCATTCATTTTGTATGTACATGCAACGCCCCCCCCCCCCCATTTCTGTGATGAAAATAATGTTGCAGTTCCTGAAAAAGCTGTTGGTAGCAAGCTGAATTTCCAAATTGTCCATTTTGTGGTGTTGGTCAAGGAGATACTCAGAAGCTTAGCAGCTAGGGCCGCCCGGCATCCGCACTTTTGCTTTCTTTCCCTTCGCCGCCCTCGTCATACTCTGAGTGGGCTGACTTTCCACGGAGATCCCGGTGGTCTCGGGATGTCATTGGGGATATCGTAGATCAGTTGGTAATCTGTTGTGATGGATATTTCGCATTTCCTCCCGAGAGTAATTAAATCCTGGCAACTGCAGAAAAACTGGGGAGCATCGAGCCGCTGCACCCATACACAACCATCTTGGATCCTATGTACCAATACCTTCGTGTCAAAAACCTTTAAGTTTTCCAACAACACACTGAATTTATTAATGAGTAATTTATCAATGTTATTAGCACCTATATTGTTCAATAGGTAAAAAAACATTTCACATATTAACACCAAATTAACAGAAGTGATTGGTGACTACCTTCTGTTTAACGAACAATTAGTCTTCCAACGACTCACTCAATTGATTAATTATTAATTTATTATTGTGATTAGGAACTGTTTTGCTCAATAGCTCCAAGCCATTTGTTGTATTGACACCAAATTAACAGACAAGATAGGTGATTATCTTTTGTTTATCGGACATCTTTTGTTTTTTATTAACACACTCCATTGATTAATTATTAATTTATTCCTATTGTTAGCGCCTCATTTCTTTGATAGCTTCCAAACCATTTGACGTAATGACATAAAACATTACAGAAAAGATAGATGATTACGTTGTGAAAACCCTTCAATTTTTCAACGACATACACCATTTATTGATTATTAATGTTGACATATTGAGCTCTAAACAACAGAGGTGCTGGCTAATTACCTCCTGTTTATTGTAGACCTTTTAGTTTTTCGATGACACAATCCAGTTATTAATTACGTTGCGCCGGGACTACTGATATCATAGCTGGGATTTCATTCAATGGACAGAAAAAAATAATGGCGTAATTCTATTTTATTCATTTAAATTTCATTTGTCAATTTTCACCCAGAGGCTGCTTTTGTTGTATCAAATTTTCCATTGGATCCATAAAACATGTACTTTAATATGAAATATTACAGTTAAAGAGACATAGCTTCTATTTTGCATTGAGTTTGGGTAATATTTATGCTTTGCCATGTGCTATATCTGGTAACTTGACTGAATTTGGAAAATCCCCATGTTTGCAGCAGGATTTTGACGCCGGCCCTGAACACCCCCTCCCTCTAACGGCGGCTCAGTTGACCGCAGTCAGTTTTGACAGCGGGGGAAACGCGGCAGGATATGCGCATGCGCAAATTTCCCAGCTGTCCTGTTGTTGACAATTCATTTGGCTGTTCCTATTACAATTTTGACGCTCCAAATGACGTCGCCACACTGGCGAAACAGCCTCGAAAGAATTGTCTCAAACTAATGCCACAGGTAAGACTATGTGTTCATTGTGTAATTTTTGGGCGAAGTTACAGTGATTTGGTCCTGTCGAATCAAATGCTAGTCCTAGTAGCATTAAGCTAGTGGGGCGAAGTTGCCAGGCTTACTCGTGACGAATTGCAGCCCTTCAACAGGTTTAAATCTAGAACAGTGGTTATTAGACTGGGTTCGGTGAGTCGGTCTCGGTGGTTTGGTGGTGCCTTTGCCCTGGAGTTCAAGACAGAATGACTCAGCAGGTCTGTTCACGATAAGATGACCCTCTTAAGTCTTAACCATCACTGGATGCATATGATCACGTGACATTGCTTGGCCAATTGGTGCTGCGACAAATTTATATATCCTTAATTTGGAAAATATATTTTATTTTACACTAAAGTAGGCTTTGGTGAATGCACATATAGCAGCCAAAGGGACGATCACCACTTGCAGAACCGGGCTCTTGGAACTTGGAATGTACCTCTCTGGTTGGGAAAGAGACTCAAATTGTGCGTGAGGTTGAAAAGTTCTGAAAACGTTAATATTTTGTACTTTGACGAACCGGCATTAAGTAGCTCACGGACCGGTACAGGTCCACGGACCACTGACGTAATGTGTTTTCATTCAACAACAGTGCAACAGCTTCAATTTGTGTTATTTTGATATTACTGTCTTGTGATTACAAATGTAAGAATCCAAAATTCAAAGTCCTTTCTCAAAGGACTTTTAGTCCAGTGAGGATTGTAGCTATTTTTTAACAACTTTGTTGCACTGCAAAATAAACCAGCCTCAGGGTTCCAATCACTATTTTCTGTAGATCTGTATTCATATAATACATTGTTAAATTGTACATAGTCAATAACCATTTTCCTCTTACTAGTTTTAGTAGCAGTTTCTCACTCACACTTAATAACGTTTATACTCTAAACTGCCAAGGAAAATAATTATTTGCATATTAGAAATAATGCTAATGCCTTTGTCTCCTGTTTTTTAAGAGTCATGCTGAAGTGGTTTTCAAATGAGGAGGGACAGTCTGGCTCAGGAGTAAGTATTTGTGCACATATCTGAGGCATAACATTGTAAAATATTTTTGTAATTTTTGTGAAAGAAATAACTTTTTTTCTTGATCTGTAATGGTGGAGATAAATAACAATACAAGTCAATATTTTTAATTAGAACATAAAATTGCTGTTATCAAGTTTTTTGGGGGGATGCATACATACAGTGTTCCCTCGGTTATCGCGGTTAATGGGGACCGGGACCCCCCGCAATAGCTGCATTTCCGCGAAATAGGCATGGTCTTTAAAAATGCTTAAAGAAACGTATAACACGTGCACAAAAGCACCACAAAGCAAATACATCAGAGTAGTCCAGACGGAGGATCTTCTGCAATTTTTTGCACGTAATAAACATCGTTATTGGAAGTTGTGAACATAGTTTTTTGGGGCGGTGAAGATGAGCCTGTAAACAGCCATGACATCATCAATGCGATTCCTGAACTCTCATCATGTTATTGACCATTTCTTTGGCCTTTTTTGATGCAATTACTACTTCTTATTGAACATTTTGTTTCCACCTCTTGTAAAATGATGTAATTTATAATTTCAAATTAATATCTTTAAATTTTTTCTTTTTCCAGAAAAAAATCTGCGAAGCTCTGAGTCCGCGGTAACTGAAGCGCGAAGTAGCGGGGGAACACTGTATACGGTTGTGCGCGTGTGAATAATATATTGTTCTTCCTCACAAAATAGCAAAAGACAGAGGATTGTTGCTCAACATAGCACCGAGGGGAAAAAATGGCAGACAGCGGGAGGTGGCCGTCATTTCCATCAGAAAATAAAGGTTTCTGAGCCCCCGTTAGGGTCGTTTTTAAATGCGAGCCCCATGGAACCTTAGTCTATGGCAGTTATTTGAAAATAGAACTTGTTTGGAAGAAGGTGCCTTCCTGGATATTCTTATTAAAAATGAACTGTATGTGCTCGGTTCACACGGGTCACCTAATGCTCATGTGTGGGAATGCTGCTAGCTGGCTTCATGGAAAAGCCCGCTTTCATCAACAAGTTCGACCGTCTTCATGCTTTAAAAAATCAAGAAGAAAACACATTTATAACAGACAATGGTGTTTTTTGCGTCGTTTTGTTACCTGATATGTTTCCATTCCAGGCTTAGTCAGGCGAGTAAAGTAATCACTTGAATATCTCTGCTAATGTAGAGCACATATGGCCACAAGAAGACAAAATGATCTTAACGTATTTATTCGCATATAAGCCGCCCGCGAATACAAGCTGCCGCACCCTGAAAGTTGCCTTGAAATTTTAGAATTTTACAATTTATCGAGTATAAGCCGCCCCCGATTCCCAATTTTCAACTTCATATTCATGAACGGAGTACAAATGTGTTACTTATCTTGATGAGAACAAGATGCTTTCTAATGAAAGAAATTACAATTTTCCTACCAGAAATTTAAGAGTTTGTTGATACCTATACCTATATATATTTTATATATATTCGTGGTTTTTCGTTTATCACGGCCATGCCTGGTCTGCATTAACCCCAATATTGGAGGGATTACTACACATATATATATATATATATATATATATAACTTAGTGTGTGTGTTTTGGCTACAGTAGCACTCACAAGTCTCCACTGCTCCCTCTTTCAGGGACCAGACTCTCCTCATGCAGGCAGCAGAAGTGCAGAGGTTGAAGCTGCAGAAATGGCTGACAGACTAGTCCAAACGGATCAGCTTGTCACTCAGCTTAAAGAGCTGATCCGAGAGAAGGATACAACTCTCTGTTTGAAGAATGAACAGCTCAAGGTTCTCCATAACCATTTGTCCATTTTCGTGAAAATTCACAATTACTTTTTAGATAAAGCCTACCTTTTCCAAACACTTTTATAAGGAAAGGTGTCTCTGTCTTGTATCTTCAACACGCCTATTACTATTCCTACACTCTAGATTTAAAGAATATTTAAATTATTTTTCTCAGTTTAATGCTCGAGCTACTTTTATTTTACTTTGTCCAGGGGCACCATATGGGAGCTGAGCAAATGCAGTAATACTGCTTTCTTATTACTATGGGCACGGGTACATGTCATTGATTGATCAGGGTTTCGAATCCAGCGCTTAGTTGTGCACATAGTTATGTTTTCCTTCGGAAACCTTTGAACAACCCCTTTGGAGCTGTAGGTCCTGGTTTCTGTTCCATTTGATCCAGGACAGTTTAACCAAAGAGGTTTCTTTAAAAAAAAAAAGAAAGCAGCAACTGACGTTAATCAACCGATTACACTTGATAAACACCAGATTGGTGAAAAGCTGTCATCTATCAATTGAATGAAAACCTGCACCCATTGGTGGCCTTTGTGAAAACGATTTGGAGACCGCTGATTTTGTTTATTGTGGTGTGAACGAATCACACAATGTAAGAAGTTTTTGAGGATCCTGACTACGTTATATGAAATCCAACACATTAGTATCATTCGTTTATTCATTCAGTATTTTTTGTACTGTTTCATGTTACAGGAGTCGCAACATTATTATTATTTAAATCAACCTTGTGATTTAAAACGTGTCATTTTTCATCCTGCTCTAATACAAATGGCTCAAATCAGTTGTCTTTTTTGACCCACCATACTTTGAGGAGACCAAGCCAATCCGTAAATATCACTTGAAAATCATTGAGCGACTTGGGCGATTGCTGTGCTGTCTTTGAAAGACCAGTGAAAATTTTCCACCACTCAGTAGTCACCCAATTTTGCCCACCCTGTATTAAGAGGGATAAATCCTCAAGTGAACTACGCTTTGTTTTCTTCAGATGGAGAAGGAGGCATGTGAGTCAAAATTGTCAAAGCTGCGTCTTCAAAACAAAGCGAAGGTGACATCACTCACCTCACAACTAGAAGAACTGAAGAAGCACATTGGTGGCCAAGGCACGCCGAGACAAGGTAGAAAGGTAAACATTTTGGCAACGTACTTCTGAGAAATGCAACAGTCAAAACAGACTGAAAAGTTTAAATTAATTTTCTTGTTTCAATAAAAAAAAGATTCATTCAAAATTACGTTAGTCATCATGAATCATCTCAGTAATGTTACTTTTTTTTGTATATTGCCATTCTCGAACGTTAATGATTATTGAGACACTTGATGAAAGAGTCTCAAAGGAATTAATTTTTTCAGTACGTCGGTTCTATTTGTGTTATCGAGCTCACCGATGGATGCTATCCTTAAAGATGCTTCCAACATCTGATTTTAAGAAACATAATTTTTAGGTAAACTCCCTTAAGGTTTTGATTTTTTAATATTATTCTTTTTATTTTTTTAGATTATTGATTACTTGCTTCAAAAACTGGATCTCCTTAGTTCAAATATCGAGGGTTGAAAGAAACAGAATCCATATGCAAATAGCCTGTAAGAAATTAACTCTGCTCCTTGTAAATGAGACCACAGCGTAAAGTGAAGCCATTTGCCCATTGCTTTTGTTCCCTTAAAAAGTCTGTTTTTACCTAATTTATTTATAAATAATGTGATCCTTCACCACTTTGCCCTTCAGTACATCTCATGTACTTTCGTAAAAGCGTGAAATCGTGTAGTATGCGAGTAATAATGGGGTGAGACTAAATGTCGGTCGGGTGTACATTATCCGCGATATATGAGGGATTTCTGTACACAAAGTCAAAGCTGACCATAAGTTATTTTCAAGACAATTGTCATTGTGTTTTTTTTTAATCAATGTAGGACATATAATTTGAAAGCTAGTTTAGCAATAAATATGAAATGCGTGAAAACCCCAATGTAATTTTTGTTCTCTGCTTATTAGAGCACTTAAAAAGCATTGATTTGTTCCAAAATGACTGTCGACTTGTCCTGCAAAGTGTTCATGTGACCAGGTTTGAAGCCAAATTATTGGTAGTTTTGCCCAACAGAATTTTCACAATGGCAGTCACTTGAATGCTGTCTTAGAATAGAATCTGAATTATTTGTGAGTAACTGCACTAATTTGCATTTCTGTTGAACATGGCATTCTCTTATTTTGAAATATTCAACGGAAGCAGGCCTCACCACCAATTGTAAACTTTACACTGTACAGAAAAAAAGACCTTTTTCCACCCTCAGATGTGGCGTCAGTTGTGAACGTTTTTGTTTTGCATTGTTAACAAATGCTGTAAACAGGCGAGTTTTCACATTTGAAGTGTCACCTTTTAACTGAAAAGGTTGCATTTTGGAGAAGATACTGTTAGTTCGTCGTAACCTAAAGTAGGAATTACGTTGTCTTCACAGACAATATAGAAATGCTTACAATCCATACTGTAGTGAAGATGTGTGGGTTTCTTCATTTTGTATAGAATTTTTAGTTATGCAATGTTCAGGTCACAAATGAACATCTGTGAATGGAACTTGAGTCCCGTATGCAATTAATGGGTGGATTTTAAACACGCATCCAGTTAGTAACAAATTGCATCTTTGAAAATTTCCACCGTTATTTTTCTTCACTTTGCGATAAATGGATTTATTGCAAATCGCAGCACCCTTAGCTGGGCATTGTCTTTTATGTTGTGTTTTCCCTTCATTTTAATAATTCACTTAATTTATTTCGAAAATTGTTTGACAGATTTTTTAGGTCTCATGAAAAGTGGATTTATTTTTTATTTTTTTAACCTTATTACACAATCAATAAAATGTCTGTCAATTTAATACTAATGTTTTTATGTTAATTTTATTTTTTTACCTATTGTACTACAATTTCAACAGCATTGATTATTGTTGCAGAGTCCTTCAGAAGGAGTAGAGCATGCCACCCGAGGCAAAATTGTCTTGCTGAAGAAGAAAATTGAGGAACTGGAGCAGCACCTTACACAGAAACAGAAAGAAATTGAAAACAAGGCAAGAACCCACTTCATTGAGTTTCATGAAATTCATTTTAGTTATCGGTTTGTTTCCTATACATTTCATTTCAAGTCTCTAAGTTTGATTTTTGTCTTTTTTTTGGCATTATGAACAAAGAAATTTACAATTATAGTACGTATCACTTTGGCGCGAAAGATCGTCCACCCGTAGACACCCCTCCCCGGTCCCTCCAAAAACCGCCATCTTCCCCACACTTTCCGAGCTATGTGGCCACCAGGTGTTTATCGGTTCAAAGCTCTGCACATCTCTTTACCCGCGTGTACAAGACATGACCACAAGTTAGATAACACGACCACAAAGTCAATCATCGAACTGCAACCTCGGGTGTTTTGGTGTCAAGTGCACATATGGACACCCTTATGCTTGAAAATGATGTTCATTATTGTCAACCACCGTGAGCGCAGAAGTCCAAATATAGCACACCCCTCTGGTTCTGAAGGCTGAGGTATGAATCCCAACGTATAGCCACTGAGCCGTAAGGCAATAAGTATGCCCACACCTCCTCAGCCCCTCTAGCCGTGAGCAACTCCAGAGTGTATAGAGGTGAGGCTGGCTACAATGATTGGGAACTTGTCGACCTCACTCACTCGCTCAGGCTCTTTCCCAACCAGAGAGTTATATTCCACGTCCCAAGACCCATTTTTCGCAGGTGGGGATTGAACCGCCAAGGATCCCTTCTTTCGGTGCGGCCAACAGTCGCCGCACCCAACCTTTTTCCCCCTCCCACAGGTCGTGTGCTCGTGGGAAACCACGCTCGTGGGAAACCACGCACCCTCTCTGGCCTGTCCCTGGCCGGTGGTGGTGGAGAAAGAGGTGGTGGTGGTGGTGGTGGTGGAGAAAGAGGTGGTGGTGGTGGTGGAGGAAGAGGTGGTGGCCTTGCGGCTAAGCTACGACAACAACCACTCCGAGCCCCGCTTCCTAGTATCTTTTTGACAAACGCTCGATCCATTACCCACAAAATGGATGAGTTGGAACTTCGAATTGCTACCAACAGGTTTGTAAGGAACCGCAACATTATTCTTATCACGCAAACATGGCTAAACCAGCATATACCCGATGCTGCGCTATCGCTAGCTAGCCGTACGCTTATTCGGAACGATCGTTCCAAAGAACTAACAGGAAAAAGCAAAGGCGGTGGACTATGCATGTACATAGATAACGAATGGTGCTGTGACAGCAAGATCATTGACACACTGTTCTCCGGATTTGGAGCTATTGGCAATACGATGCAGGCCATACTATCTACCGAGGGAGCTAACGGTCGACATAGTAACGGCTATCTACATACCTCCAAATGCGAACGTCAACACGGCTCTCGACCTACTGCTAACGGCTGTAAATAAACAACAGCTTGACCACCCTGATGGAGTCTTTATTGTCGCTGGTGACTTCAACAAAGCATGTTTAAAGACTGTTCTACCCAAGTTTATCCAATATGTCACATGCAATACAAGAGAAGACAAAATTCTCGACCATGTCTGCTCAAACATCAAACATGCCTATAAAGCAGCTCCTCTGCCAGATCTAGCTGGATCAGACCATCTCTGCATATCTCTCACCCCTGCGTACACCACACTTCGGACGCAAACAAGGCCAAAAATAAAGATAAATAAAAACTTGGCCTGAGGCCGCTTTTTCTAAGCTGCAGGACTGCTTTTCCCGCACGAACTGGGAACTTTTCGAACACAACGACCTCCTGGACTATACGGAAACTGTACTCTCCTACATCAGAAACTGCATTGACAACGTTACTACAGACAAACGGATACAGGTTTTTCCTAACCAAAAACCCTGGATGACCAAGGAGACACAAGCACTCATCAAATGCCGTAACACCGCCTTCAGATCGGGGGACAAGAGAAAGTATAGAGCTGCCAGAGCAGAGCTGAAAAGAGGCATAAAGAAGGCCAAGGCAGCATATACTAAGAAAATCGAGGATCACTTCAAAGAAAATAACCCAAAGAAGATGTGGCAGGGAATACGACATATCACTAACTACAATAACAATTCTATGTCTGTAAACGCGGATGCCTCACTAGCGGAGGGACTGAACCCGCTTTGAGACTGACAAATCAGACCCAGTGTCAACACTCCCACTACCACCCTGCAACAATAAACTGGAGTTTCGGGAACCGCAAGTGAGACTGGAAATGCAGTCTGTGAACACCAGGAAGGCTGCTGGACCAGACGGAATACCTGGCAAGGTGCTCAAAGCCTGTGCTGAACAGCTGGCTGGAGTCTTCATGGACATTTTCAATCGGTCCTTGCAACAATCCATCGTTCCTGCCTGCCTGAAATCTGCCACCATCATTCCTGTCCCCAAAAAGCCAACCATCGACAGCTTGAACGATTACAGGCCTGTTGCTCTCACGCCTGTGATCATGAAGTGCTTTGAAAAGTTGGTGGCCCGCCACATCAGAAATACAACCACCCCCCCCCCCCTCAGTTGACCCTCACCAGTTTGCTTATTGAGAAGACAGGTCCACTGAGGATGCTATCGCCGTGGCTCTACACACAGCACTGAGCCACCTGGAGCACCAGGGGAATTATGTGAGGATGCTTTTCATTGACTATAGCTCAGCCTTTAACACCATTAAGCCGGACATTCTGAAGGACAAACTCTCCCACTTTGGACTATCCTCCTCAATCTGCTGCTAGATAAAGAACTTCTTGACTGGCCGACCACAAACTGTTAGACTGGGTCCACACCTCTCTTCCTCCATTACACTGAGCACTGGCTCACCACAAGGCTGTGTACTGAGTCCTCTTCTGTACTCCCTGTACACATACGACTGCACACCAGCCCACCAGTCAAACTCCATCATCAAATTTGCCGATGACACCACTGTGATTGGACTCATCTCAGGCGGGGATGAGTCGGCTTACAGAGACAAAGTCGACAAACTGTCTCTTTGGTGCTCGGCGAACAATCTTAGACTAAATACCACAAAGACTAAAGAAATAATCCTGGACTTTCGCAAGCACAGCACAGACCTGGCCCCACTCCTCATTAACGGAGTATGTGTAGACAGGGTCCAGTCCTTCAAATTTCTGGGAGTCCATGTCACGGATAGGCTCTCCTGGTCTACAAACACCACAGTGGTAGTGAAGAAGGCCCAGAAACGACTCCACTTTCTCAAGGTACTGAGGAGGAACAAATTGCACACCAAGCTTCTGGCAACCTTCTACAGAGCCACTGTGGAGAGCATCCTGGCATACTGCATTACAGTGTGGTATGCCGGAAGCACGGCAGCAGACAAAAAAGCCATGCAGAGGGTGATTAACACTGCCCAGAAGATTGTCGGCTGCTCTCTGCCATCACTGGAAGACATTGCCAACCCCCGGTACCTCAGCAGAGCCGGGATCATTGTTGGGGACCCGTACCATCCTGGACACAGTCTGTTCCAGTTGCTTCCATCTGGCAGACGCTACAGGTCCTACAAAGCACGGACAAACAGGCTCAAGGACAGCTCCTTCCCAACAGCCATTAGGATTTTGAACCTGCAGCAACGCGAGACGAAACAACAACACAAATCCCTTCTATGAAATAAATTCGCAGTGAAGTAGCATAAAGGTCGTTTGGCGTGGATCAGCCTTCTACAGGCTGACTGAGGGAGGGTAAGTAAGAAGACAGTGGGAGGTAAGTGATCCATCTTATTCTTGTTGGCATCGGTGAGGCAACTTGCAGTCGCCGGATTGATGGCGCTCAAGGAGCCGGAAAGCTAACACGTATGAATATGTTATTAATGGGTCTTGCCTGGGAAGACGAACTTGTGGAGAAGCACTATCCCAGGGGTGGCCAACCAGTCAGAGACCAAGAGCCACATTTTTTACTGTGTTACCGCAAAGAGCCACATCACACACATACCTTTGCTCAGCCAGATTTATTGTAAATGTCACACACCAGCATAGTAATGACATAAATTGACTCCTACAGTACTAACAGCACAGGCCAGTCATTATCAACAATGAACATTGTGTGCACTGTCTCACACAGACAAACTCTCAGTTCAACCAAGTCCACAAACAGAAATATAATAATTTACAATAGCGTTTTTCTTTTACTATGCATGTTACTTAGTGGGACTTCTGTCATAAAATCAGAGCCTATTTTTGCGCAACATTCGCTCCTCGTGAGCTGTCCTTTATTATGAATGGCTTTTAACTAGCGCGCCCACCACGTGGGTGTACACCTCGCACCTGGCTGCTCCCGGCTGAGCACTCTCGCCTTGGTCTGCCTCGCAGGGGGTGTGGCTTTTTCAGCCGACGCTCGATCTTTGGGATACTTTTTGTGTGCGCGACGCCGTTCATTGTCGCTTCTGGTTCACGGGAGCTCTCCCACTCTGTTAAAACGTTTACTCAAATGACCTTGCTCCTACTGGGAAACTTTGAGGTATTTTCATCCCAAGCACATGCGCATTGGACGAAAATACCGTATTGAACTCAAGCGAAGCGCACACGCAAATAAAAATAAAACACAAATACAAACTTTGATATGGACGTAAGAGCCGCATGAAACCGGGCAAAGAGCCGCGGGTTGGCCACCCCTGCACTATCCAATTTCGTCATACGCTTTGCTGGGTATGATGACTACTAGGCTTTTTGTCAAGTCAATGATGACGACAATGCCTATGTCTGATTTTCATTTTCATCATAAGAAAAATGATGTTGTGATTGATTCCAACTACATTTTGACTATTTCACAGACATCCCTAATCTGTGTATGAAAGTATTGAATTGAATGGAATTGAAAGCTTTATTGTCATTGCTATTTGTACATCGTACAACAAGATGACTACCACATACGGCCCTACCGGACAGTTTTAACATACATAAATACTTATACAATACAGGCGAGCTTGCCAGCTGACTTGCCATGGACAGCACCCCAGAATCAGTGCAGACGTGGAAAAAAATTGGCAACATTAGAATTAATTAAAATACAATTAATAAAATTAAAGTTGAGCAAATAAGTATTTAGTCAAACACCAATTGTTCAAGTTCTTCTACATCAAAAGATTAGAGAGGCCTGTAAATGTCAACATGATTAAACCTCAACCATGAAACAGAATGTGTAAAAAAAAAACCAGATAATCACATTGTTTGATTTTTAAATTTTTTATTTGCAAATCATGGTGGGAAATATGTATTTGGTCAATACCAATCTTGCACTGCCAGACGTGTCCCCCCTCTGAAGTCAGTACACATTCAGGCTCGTCTGCGGTTCGCTAGAGAGCATTTGAATGACCCAGGAGAGGACTTGGAGAATGTTTTAAGGTCAGATGAAACCAAAATAGAACTTTTTCGTAGAAACACAGGTTCTCGTGTTTGGAGGAGAATGGATACTGAATTGCATCCGAAGAACGCCATACCCACTGAGTCGGGTGGAAACATCATGCTTTGGAGCAGTTTCTTTTTTGCAAAGGGACCAGGACAACTGATCTGTGTACAGGACAGAATGAATGAGGCCATGTGTCGAGAGATTTTGAGTGAAAATCTCCTTCCATCAGCAAGGACAATGAAGATGAGGCGTGGCTGGGTCTTTCAGCATGAAAATGATCCCAAACACACAGCCAGGGCAACAAAGGGGAGGCTTCGGAAAAAGCATTTTAAGGTCCTGGAGTGGCCTAGCCAGTTTCCAGATCTCAATGAAGATCTGTGGAGGCCGTTTAAAGTCTGTATTGCCCAACGGCAGCACCAAAACATCTCTGCTCTAGAGGAGATCTGCATGGAGGAATGGGCCAAAATACCTGCGGCAGTGTGTGAAAAGCTTGTGAAGAGTTTGGTGAAAACGTTTGGTGTCCATTATTCCCAACAATTGTACATAACAAAGTATTGAGATGAACTTTTGGTATCATCCAAATACTTATTTTCCACCATGATTTGCAAATAAATTCTTTAAAAATCGAAAATGTGATTTTCTGTTTTTTTCCCCCATTCTCTCATGATATAGGTTTATCCATGTTGGCAATTGCCTCTCTAATCTTTTGAAGTAGGATAACTTGCACAATTGGTGGTTGACTAAATACTTATTTGCCCGACTGTACACTCGACAGCGCAAGTACGGACGCTCTCACTATAAAAGGTATGGACAATGTTGGACGAGAGGATCCATCCCGAGAGAATAAGGCAGCCGCGGCAAAATGGTGCGAGATGCATCTATGCATCCCCTATCCGGTAGGCACTCCCTCTTGAAATGAATGTACAACTACAGTTGTATCTCTGCTTACGAAATTAATTGGTTCCAAACACTTTTCGTAACTTTAAAATTTCGTAAGTAGTGCAGTACTTTATATGTGAATTATATATATATATATATATATATATATATATATATATATATATATATATATATATATATATATATATATATATATATATATATATATATATATATATATATATATATATATATATATATATATATATATATATATATATATATATATATATATATATATATATATATATATATATATATATATATATATATATATATATATATATATATATATATATATATATATATATATATATATATATATAACACAGTTACTTATTTATATATTCATTCTTGTATTTATTCATTAAGTTATTACCTATCTATTTATATCTAAAATGCCTTTCCTATTTCACCATCCTCACCCTCTTGCTACCGTGACAACGGAATTTCCCGAATACGGGATGAATAAAGTTATCCAATTCAATCCATTTCGGAAAAGTAACACATTTCCAATTTAAATGCCTCAAAATTGCGATGGCTGCCAACCATCTTGGTTCAGCTGCTCTGTAAACTGAATTCGGTAACGCAAGTGCATTGTGAATCTTCCGACTTACAAGTTTTGACAATTGATTCGTCTTACGCGATTTCAGCATGGGAATCGATTTACGAATCGATTGCATAGGTAGCGACTATCGGAGTGCCGCCAACTACTCCGGAATTCCAGTAGTTGCAAGGCAAGCTCCAGGACTCCGGAAAGCCAATTATTTTTTTAGCAACTATTTTGGAAAAGTAGATTTTCCCATTTAATGTCTCAAAATTCACACCATCGCCAGTGCTTTCGCAATCTTGATTCAACTGCACTGTAAACTGGAAGAATTCGGTAACATCAGCATTGTGAATCATCCGAGTTACAAGTTCTGACTGAAGATTTGTCTTGTGCGAATTCAGCGCATATTGATTTGGCATGAATCGCATTCACTCCGGATAAACTGAGGAAATGGCACAAGGGTACTCCTGAAATGGGGTCATTTTCGTTTTCATTTTTTTTCATAGGTGAAGTAAGTATTATTAGGCTGAGCAAACCACTAGACTTTTGTTTTAAAACAAATCCTATTATGTCTGGGGTTGTTCTAAAGCAAGTAAGCATACTCTGCACTGGTAAGTCTTATCTATATGTCTGCTCGGGTTAGGTGCAAAATTTATGGCAATTTGGATGAAACTTCTAATAAGAAACCCCGATACCCACACTAGTGTATTGGTTCGTATTTAACGAAATATGCCATGTTGAAGCCGTCTCCAAAAGGACCGACATTTGCACACTGCGCAACATGCAAGTGCGACATCAGCGTGACACATGTTGGAATTATTGACTGTGAAACGCACATAGAAGGACCCAAAATATAAAGCTAAAATTATTTTCATTATACTGTACTTTTCCAATAGCTTGCAAAAACGTTATTAATTAATAATTAATTAATGTAAAAACATGATCTTATTTTTACATCTTACAAATAGAATGAGAACGATGAAATGAAAGCCCAGTAGAGGGTTGTGATGTTCTAAAGCAGGGGTAGGGAACCAATGGCTTGAGAGCCATATGTGGCTCTTTCCATGGGGGCATATGGCTCTCCACTAACCTGTGAGGTAAAGTATGGAAACTGTGGCATTGACACTACTTTTACCACCTCTTCAATCATAATTAGTTTTTTTTATTTCTATTCTGCATGCATGATATCCCTGGTACTGATTTATTAGCAACAGCATACTAATGTTGTCAAAGGAATTCAGAGATTTTTTTATACTTTAAAAGTGGTGAAATGACCAAAACAATCACACAATTTCATGTATTTTTTACCTTTCAATTCTGAGAACGGCTCTCAAGAAATAACATTTAATATGAATTGTTTATGGCTCTCTCTGTCAAAAAGGTTCCTGACCCCTGTTCTAAAGTGAGAATCAATGCATCTGCGATATTTTCAAAATAAAATAACGCATAAAGAAATGCATTTACTTTTTGGGGGATTTTGTAACTTGGATCTTTTCCAAATTTTGATTCACTCATTTGCATACAAAATACTTTGTACTTTGAGGCATCAGTAAGTAAAAGTATGACTACCTCTATTTAGCCCATTCCAAGTTTGGGATCAGGCTAAAAAAATAATTTGGAATCTAAATCAATGTTTATTTCTGGTAGATGACTGAGGTAGAAGCACAGCGACAACGAGGGCAAGAATTGGATGCTATGCTGGCAGAAAAGGACAGAAAGCTGGCAGAGAAAGAGGCTTACATTGTTCACTTGCAAACAGCAATGGTTGGAGATCAGTCGATCGCATCAACAAAGCAAAAGGTAAAAAAAATTCACACACACACGGACCCACGCACGCACACACACGCACTGTAAGATAACATTTAGTCGTGTGGCAATTGCTTGTTCATATTGTACCAGTTTTTGTAAGTATAGAAATATCGTTGTCATAAGAAACTTGCCCAGAGTTTGGTCGTTGTCATAGAGACTTGACACTGATTAATCGGACTTTGCCCAAAGTTTGGTTGTTGTCATGGACACACGCAACTGATTAATCAGACTTTGGCCAAAGTTTGGTCGTTGTTATAGAAACCATACTATACCCTGTTTTCCAATATAAAGACGGACCCACTGTTCATTCGGAGAGATAGTTGCAAAGACAACAGACTGTGAGCGGCTCACAGCTGTTCGAGCTCTCTCCCCATCACATCATGTAGTCTGGTAATACACCTATTTTCGATTAAATTGATCTCACTCTTTCTTAACCTGTTCCTAAGTTGTATTTCAAATCTATCAGCACGCACACACACACTCACACACACATCGTATTTTATCAAGTATAACGCCAAAAAAACTGAAGCAAAGTTTGGGTGCCCGTTATACACAAAGTCTTCGCTTTTATGACGAAATCCGGGGGAAAAGTCCCCTCTGCCAATGGGAAAAGTTTCCTACGTCAATGGAAAAAGTCCCCTCCGCAGCCATTATAATGGGAGCCTGGCAGATGGCGATAATCTACCTTCTTTTACAAAAGCCAGGCCTGTCCAAATAACCTTAAGGCAAGTTTATAGAGGAAAAGGGGTAATCGTTTTTTAAAAATATACTTCAGGGAAACGTTAACGGGGCACCTGCTCACACGAGACCACCCGGGGAGCACTATCCTCCCTCGCTCAAGAAGAATGGAATCAATTTTTTGGTGAATTGGATGATGATGAATTAGACTTAGAAATATTTTAAATTGTATGATGTTGAATTACACTTTAAAGACTTAAAATTATAAATTCCATTTTAGGATTGTGTTCGTACTGGTAGTAGTTTGTTTTACCATGTTTCCGTACCATATCTTTTGAACAAATGTTTTGTCATGGCGACACGTGTTCAGCATTTGCCAGTTACCACTACCGGTGCAAAATTATACCAATTTTTAGTCACAACTTATGGGTGCGCGTTATACACGGGTGCACGTTCTACTCAACGCGTTTCAAAGTGCCGGCCTGGGGGCCAAATATGTCCCGCCACATCATTTTGCGTGGCCTGAGAAAGTAAATAATAAGTACCAACTTTCTGTTTTAGGATCTATTTAAAATGAAGTTCATAGATGGACTGTATTTACTCACATATAAGCCGTATTTGTCGGACAAAAAGTCTAAATCGTGGGTGCGGCTTATACGCGCATAAAAAGACGACATGCACGAAACTGCAAGGTGACTAACACAAAAAACCATAAAACCATGATGCCATGACGCAAGATGATGCAGCCCATATGTTAATTTATTTCAAATTAGAGAAAAAAAAATTATTATTATTTTTCCTCATTCTGTCTCTCATGGGTGAGGTTTACCCATGTTGACAATTAAAGGCCTCTCCATTGTTTTCAAGTAGGAACACTTGCTCAATTGGTGGTTGACAAAATACTTATTTTTACCACTGTATTTAAAAAAGAAATCAAAATATTATACATAAAATTGTTGGGCACGCATGAAATCGAGTTGACGTTAATGCGGCCCGCGAACTAAGAGTTTGACACCCATGTATACTCGAATAAATAAGGTATATATAAAAAATAAATAACTGTGCAATATCAGGTGGATCGAGACCATACTGCAATGCAGGAGCTTCAGCAGCTGGTGCAGAACCTGACCCAGAAAGTTGGAAAAGATGAAGAACGTTATAGTTTGCTCAAGGAGCAAACAGACAGCTTGAAGGAACACCTGGACACAGAGCAAGACCAGTATAGACAGAAAGAGAGCATGTACAAACAGAATGTAGGTTTCTATCTTGTTGTCACCATGGGGTATTTGTACGCCAATATACAGGGCATGAAAAAATTTGTGCATATCTTTGTGTTTCTCCACACTTTATATTTGCAAATATCTATTCTGACTCTTTTTTAAGATCCAGACTTTCAAAGATATAATTCTCCAGAAAGACGGTCAACTGACAGAAATCAACCAAAGGCATGAACAGGAGCTCTTCAAACTAGCTGCAAAGTCTGATGCCAGTGCTGATCTTGAGCAGGTATTTATGAGACACCGTATTGTCTCGCATACACGCCATATTTGTAACTCAAAAAATGATGACTGAATCAAGCCTATATGCGCACAAATTAGACTTGACATGCACGAAACTGCAAAGTGCCAAATACAAAATGCCATAACCTAGTACATTACAGGTGATACGGTCATATATTTCAAAATAGAGAAAAGTTAACGCTAAACAAACTTTATTTTGACCACCGTGAATGAAATTTAAGAAAAAAAATGTATGTTGCTGTTAGATTCATCAATAATTATACTTGAATATAATTATAAAACACGGCAGGCAGACATCTGATTTAATTATGGGCATTTCATTAAATTTGTCTTTCTGATGAAAACTTATAAGTGAGAATACATCTCGACCTCGTCTGTCTCAGAATATCCTCCCGAACAGTCATTTCTCGTACAGTTTTAAGGCCATAAATCAAAACAATTACAATGTTATTGATTAATCCAACTGCATCAGCAAAAACAACATCTGCAACAATCATAACATATCAGGTATTCAGTAATAACAATTAAGGGGAACTAAAAACAAACTTCATTGGAATTTAAACAAACAAGTCTTCATTCGACATAACAATTCCATAAAGAAGCGAAACGGGTGTCACGATGTAAGAACAATATGCGAGTATTCCCAGAGGTGATTGATAGCCATCTGCTGGAATCAAGAGTCCTTCACGGCCCTCCGTTGCAAACCCAGATCAACAGTCCTCGGAGCCCGGGACTGGCTGAGATGTCAGTTCAACATTCCTTTGAACGAGGACTCGGTCACTTGTTACGTCCCGAGTTCTCTTCAGACAATTCGAAGAAGCTTTCATACAAAAATGATAAAATGCACATATATATATAATAGTATTACAGAATTAACCCAATAGTTGCATAAAACCATTGCTCGCTTTAGGCGCCGCCATCTTACCTTTTACCGGAGGCTCGGACACACTTCCTGGTTGTGCTGCTCACGTGACTACCTTTTTGAATTCGGCCACGTGCAGTAAATGTGCAATCTAGCAGACGATCTTTTAGATTCATACAGTATTGCAGAAACACCACGTGCGATGATTTTTCTCAAGATTTTCCTTTCAAAGTAAAACATTTGTACTCCCTAATAAAACCATGAATATGAAGGTGAAAACTTTGAATCAGGGGGCGTCTTATGAGAAAAATCATAAATGTCAATAATTTTAAGGCAATTTTATGGGCACGCCTCAACGCTAGGGCGGTCAATATGCAAAAATGATACGGTAGTTGTTAATTCTTGCCATTCTGCAAGTTGTTGAATGTTGTTATTGAAGATTAATAATATTTTTTTTATATTTTAATTTATTAACCAGCTTTTGAAAGCCTTAAAACAGAAACTGCATGAAAAGGAGGAGGTGCTTCTTGGCAAAACGCAGGTCATTGATGTCCTCCAGAACGAGGTGGATGGTAGGGACAAGCAAATAAAGGTAAGGAAATGCAATGCCTAGATAATTAGTAGCTAACAAGAGCTTGTAAATCACAATTTACTAGATAAGTTATTTAAAAATAACCTTCAAAACAGATATACTGCTCATTTAAATTCTATTTTTAACAATGCTTTTGATTTTTACAATATTATTTCTGAACAAGGAGTCTAAATTACAATTAGATTTAGACTTAATTTATTCCTTAGTATACCCTTACCTTGTCTCTATGTTAGATATAGAGTTTGACTAGACATCATGCTGGTTTGTATGAACCGGTTTGAATTTGGAGCAAAGTGACCATTGAATATGTATTCAGTAGCATTGAGTGGGACTCTGCACTACAACCCTCTTATTACACAGAGTCATGTATTTATAAAGAGGCAAGAAAATAAAAGGAGTTACTGTGATCCTTCACCACTTTGTGGGTTTATCATTCATGGCTTCAGTACTTCTCTGTTTTATTTATCCTTAGTATAAAAAAAAGTTCATAAAAATGGCAAAATCCACGTCAAATCTCGCCAGCGGAAGACCGGAGATGAAAAATAGCAGGGAAACATTGCAGTCTATATAATATGTAATGAAAATTCCTCTACTCCCATTCTAAATCACCATCCTAGCTCCAAATTGCACGGCAGCAGCTAGATTCAACTTAGATTTTCTGTAAACAATGGAATAAAAAAAAAGTTATTTTCCATTCTTTTGCTAGGAGCTAACAGAGCGGATTCGGAGACTACACGTTGAACGAGAGAGTATTGAATCAAAAATGGAGGCAGAAAAACATGTGATGCGAGCCCAACTCCGTGACCTCCTGGAGAAGCAGCAGGGAGAGGTTCAGCGAATGTCTGAAAAGCATCAGATGGATTTGGCTCAAACCCAACAGGATCTCATGAGCCAGCTAGATGAACTGAGAAGGAATTCAGTTGCTCTACACTCTATCAGTCAGGAACCCCCAAAACCTGAAAATGCATCTTGTCATGTCACAACTTTCCGGAGGATAGCAGAATTGGAAGGTGGGTCTTTGTGTGAAAACTATTACACTCTGTTTTCCAAAATGTTTCACAGTGGACCACTCTACTCACAAAAAACTTACGATACATACCCAAAAATATCTACCTCATTCTCGTTTCTCCTAAAGAATAATAAGTATTCTTTTTTTTTTTAAATTAAAACTAACCAGTTTCTTGCATCAGCTTGCTTAAATGTTGTGTGCTATTCGTTGGCAAGTGGCTGTGCGTTATCCTATTGTGAGAATATTTGTGTGCATAATTTTTGCAATATATTGAATGAATACAAAACCAAACTACCATCGATAGGTTGCATTTGATGTAGAAAAGTGTAAAGGGAAGAAGAAAGGTATAAAAATGTAAAACAATTAGAATTACGTATCGTCTAAGGATAGATTTAATTTATTTTGAGTGTCTGCATCGTAATCCAAGTTCATTTAAATATGTTTGTTATTTTACGAGCGCGTTCCGGTGAAAAAGCCAACCCCCCCCCCCCCCCCTCGACCCCGCCCTCTCTCTACCCTCGAAATCCGTCTAAATTTAGTTCTATTTAGTATACTATTAAACCACTAGTTATTTGATACTTTGTTAATAGATGGCAAATTACAACAAATAAACAAAAAATCCAATCCAATATCCTGTTTTTGGTGTTTTTTCATAGGGTTGGAACAAATTAAATTGTTTTTAGTTAATTTCAATGGGAAACCATTTGAGTTACAAGAAAATTGACATATGAGCTCAGTCCCAGAACTAATTAAGCTCGTATCTCGAGGTACCTCTGTACTTGAAAAAAAGATATCTGGGACTCTTCACAATACCAAAGTCATGAGTTAGGACAGGTATTTATAAATGACTGCACAAAGACGGCCAGCTTTCTGGAAATGCTTGCTTCTATTCACATTTGTTTCACTAATGCACATTGGAAAATTATATTCAGTTTTTATTTATTTATTAAACAAGATTAATTCTGTTGGAATTTACATGTTGAATGTGTCTGCTACTTCTAAATTCCAAAGCCACTAGAAATAAGAAGTAGATGGCCACACTCAAATTTTATGTGGGGAAAAACATTGCATTATTCCTTATAGTCAAATGACTAGACAAATAATACTTTCTCATCACCATTCTTGAGGACTAGGTCAGGGTTTGGAACGGAGAACCATAGACAATTTAGATTTTTAAATGTTATTCCTTGAGAGTCAGAATTTAAAAGTAAAAATACATCATGCAAATGAATGCATTTTGTCATTTAACCAGTTTTAATGTACATTATTAACTCGACATACGAGTGCTCCAACATACAAGTAATTTGAGATAAGACTAAAATTCCGAGCTTGTATCTTTCTTGAGATATGAGACACATTTTGAGATACAAGACAGCCAGGTGGCCGAGACGCGAGAGGCCGCTTATGATTTCAGAGCTTTGTATTTTTCGCCGCATCTCCCTCCTGTAAAGATATCCATGAGAAATGGGTGGAGCGTTGCATTTTTGTCTGTTTTATTTGCATTGGTCAGTGCAGAATTAAACAATCCTAGATAGGTTCCTTTTAAAAACTATGGCTAAAAGAAAAGGTGGAAAGCGAGGCAAAAAGAGCCAATCCCGAAGAAGAAAAGTAAAAAAATTTAAAGTCTAATGTAAGGTAAGATTAAAACTTATTTTTAAGTGTATCTGTATCGTAATCTAATTTCATTTACCTAAATTAAACTTATGTTTGTTATGTTACGGGCACGTTCTCTGTCTTTCACTCCCTCTTCTGCGCACTCTGCGTTGTACTGATTGTCTCATTTTAGTATTAAACATCATAACCACCAGTTATTTTTTACTCTGTTAGTAGATGGTGGATTAGAACAATACAAATGTTTCTTTTCCATTGTAATATTCTGTTCTTTTCAGAGGATGAGAAGGATCTAATTTGTATTCAGTTCATTTCTATGGGAAACGTTGATTTGAGATATGAGTCAATCAACATATGAGCTCGGTCCCAGAAGGCATTAGGCTCGTATCTCAAAGTATTACTGTACAACTCTCAATTCTTTTGACATTATTATTACGCTGTTGCTAATGAATAGTATCATTTATCATATATGGTGCTTTCGAGACTCCGCTATCTCACCAGGGGTTTCCAAATTTTACCTCAAATGTTGGTGGAAAGCCATATATAGTATACTTTGAGATACGTGCTTAATACGTTCTGAGACGAGCTCATTTCACTCGATTTACTCGTATTTGGAAATCAACATTTCCCATAGAAATGAACTGAATACGAGCTAATTCATTCCCACCCTTTGAATATAACACAGAAAAAACAGGATATTATAATGGAAAAACATTTGATTTGTTCTAATTCACCATCTCCTAACAGAGGCTTTTTAACATATCGACTCGGACACACTATCTCCCGCTAACTGTTTATCTTTTATCCATATTAAAAGGCTTTTCACCTCGTTATAAATGCCACTGTGCAGTTTAGAAATTATGGTTAATCTTTGGAAATCTTCATATCCTTAATAGCGTCCTTATGCTTCAAGATGGTACATATTATTGAAAAACTCTTCTCATATTAGCGAGCCGGCAACGTCAAGCATACACCACTCATGGTAAAGAAATGCAATGCTCCATCCGCCCAGTGCGCATAGAGCTCTTTACACGAGGGAGATGCGACGAGAGCAAGAATCATAAGCAGCCTCTCGCATCTCGTATGCTTGTATTTGAAAACTTTGTCTCGTATCACAAGGTAAATATTTGTTCGGATTTGATAGGTTCACCAAAAGGCATTCTCAAATTTACCTTTCAACAGAAGACGCATCTGTTGGGTCTGAAGTAACAGATCAACGTAATTATCAACCGTGCACAAAGGAAAAACGAAGCCGAGACTGTGTTATATTTTAAAGGCACCGGCCGGCGGAAGAGAGGTCGAGGCGCGAGGGGGTGTCTCGCGCTCGGCTCGGTGGTTCTCTCTTATCTTTTCAAGGTGAAGGATGCCTTTATTGAATTTCACCATGATGTCATGGAAAAGTACAGAAGTTGAGATTATAGGCATCATGGAAAATACAACAGTTGAACACTGAGGCGAGTTGAGAAGATATTATAGACATCATGAAAGAGCATAAGATTAAGACAGAGATTATAGACAGGATGTTCTTTAGAAATGCACATTATATTAAGACTCCTGTTTTAAGCAACTTCACAGCATCTGACTCATAACCGGGATTCTTGCAAGAGAGAATCGATCCTCACGCGCCTTCGGACCAGATCATTCTTGCGAATTGAATCCTCCACTGCCCATTTATTACATAAGATTAAACAACAAGCATCATATATTATATAACAATTGTAGGTCTGTCAGATCTTCAGAAGTCAAAACAATTGAGAGTCCCCCCAGATCTTCGGTATGAGCGACCGTGTGAGATGTCGATGTTTCAAAACAATTGGGAGTCCTCGGAGGCAGCTGCAGAGTGACCTTCCCATTGTTTATCATGGTTCCAAGCGAAGCGTTATTCTTGCAAGAGCTGTAAAACAATGACCTTTCTAAATAAAGCAAAGCGTTCCAGCAAATTTGTAATCAAACCAATAATAATCCTAACCGGAATTTAAATTGTATCTCAAATTCCTCGTATGTCGGGCACTCGTAGGTCAAGGTATTACTGTACACCCATAAAGAGAACCACATATTGCTCCCAAGCATAGGTTTCCTACCCCTGAACTTGTTACTGAACCTTTATTTTCATATTTTTTTTCTTTATTTTCTGTAGTCCAAGCAAAGCAAAAAAATGATGAAGCCAGCAGATCAGAGGCCAAATTTCTTAAGATGAAAGCCTGGTCCAAAGCCAGAATAAGACAACTGGAGGATGAATTGAAAAAAAAACAGGTGAGATGATGGAAGGATTAAATCAGTTCTCTCTTTTTTAAAAAATATTTATTGTTAGATGTAAGTTATGAATGTAATACTATACTGGCAATAGTAGGGCATTAATTTACAGTGTGCCACAATTTTGGTTTTAATATAATAAATTATCTAGATGGAATTCATGAGTTCTGCTTGCTGACAAGAAATGTCTATTGACAATTGATTATTAATTATTCATTCATTCATTTGCAATACCGCTCATCCGCGCCAGGGTCGTGAGGTGCTCAAACCTATCCCAGGTTACCCCGGGTGAAAGGCGTCCACACCCTAAACTGGTCACCAGTATATCATAGGGCACACAGAAACAGAAAACCAGTCGCATCCATAAACACCCCGCCATAATTATCGGTTAATCAGTCCTTTTCTAATCGTTTAAAGAGAAATAAAACATACATTATAAATATCCTTAACGTGCAAGACCGTTGTGCAAACTATTTATGCTTGGAAATCAGAAATTTTTAAGCCTGACAATAAAGAAAGTTTAATTTAAAAGTTAAAAGTATGCTGCTTTTGTGTAGCCATTGCTGTGATGACTGTGACATCGGTCACTGCTGTAAACCACAGGTGTCTACATTCTAGTGCAGGGCTCGGCCAACTATTTCACAATCAGCCTCAGTGGATGCGGTTTTTCGCTTTTTAACCTATAAGAGAAAACCGTTCCATCAATCTGGTAAAAAGAAGTGCAAACAGATCAGTCGATTACAGTCTGTGTTGGATCGGTTCGTACAAAAACCTGCACCCACTGCGGCCCTCAAGGAATGGTTTGCCAACCCCTGTTCTAGTGGTTTTATAGTCTAAAAATTACTTTAGTAATTTGCATCTGCCAAAGCAGAGCACCCGATTTGTTCTGTCACACCCCTTTCAACGTTATGCCACAAATTGACCTGTACAGTCAAGGTAACACAAACCCTTATCTTTGAGTCTTTTATCCTATTTCCCTTTAAGGTTGGCAGTGTTGCTCCTGATATACTTGTCCTGCGAAGTCGAATTGCGGAACTAGAGGTGGAACGAGAGGAACACCTTTGGAAAGTGGAGCAGTATGATGAACTCAAAGCAAACAATAGTAAATCAAATTAATACGCTATTCCGACAGGTTTTGCTTTAGTTTCCTTTGACTTGTAAATGACAATTACATAAATGTATCCTCGTGTTGATTTTTTATTAGACGTATTGGAGGCTAAATTGCTGGTGTATAAGGAACAAGAAAGGACATTGCAGGCAGACCTGGATCAATTTACAAAGAGAGCTGCCTCCCAGGTGTAGTAGTGTGGAATGGTGGTAGACTTTTGTCTTTTCATTTTTTATTAAGGTTGTTTGTCACCCAACTTTTAATGCTCTTTATAACCACAGGTAAGTGAAACTGGGAGTGCTGATGATCCTCAGAGCCAGGTCTTGGAGTGGCAGGAGATGGTAGATGAGGCAGCCAGTCCTAGCGATCAGGCCATTGAAGAGAAGGCTGCCATGGTACTTCGCATTCGCCACATGGAGGAAGAACGAGAGGGTAAGGCCAAATGACAATAATCAATGACACAGATTTAGAAAAGCAATCAAAGTGGAAATATGACACAATAAGCATTCCATTATTATTAATAAAAGATCTCTAGTTGTACTGTACAGTACCTGTTCGTGGATAATGAAGAACAGGCATGGCCACGATAATCGGAAAACCATATAGGATAAACCCTATTATTTATGTAGCCAGTGTTCTCGTTACCTCTGCGTCCTGCGTCTGATACGCACAGCTTTTCTTCCAGACGCACAATTTCAAGTAATGTGCTTTTTTCGGACGCAAAGAAATTTTTATCAAAAAAAAAACCAAAACACATATATCCGATAGCAAACCAATTTATTCCACATAATCTTTGCGAAATAATTCTCGCGTGAACGAGACTAGCAGACACTAGCAGACGAAGGAGAGAAAGCGATAGCAAGAGTTTCGTAATAGTGTAAGAAAGATAAAAAATGTTTCAGAAAAAGCAAAACAGTCTGGATAGTTATTTCGCAGTTAAAAAATACAACTAGTAAGAAAAGAACTGCAGAAGATTCGATCGATGATCATGAAGCAAAACGGGGGAAGCAAGGAAAAATACGCACATTTCAAAAGACTTTTGGCTGCAAAGAGAGGAGGATCTACGAGCTGAAAGACTAGTACAATGATAAATAAACCCTAACCCTAAACCATATAATAAATAAATTAAATCTGAATGTTTATATATCGTTGCTTATGTTTTATTTGCATCCGTAGTATGTTGGGACTCGTGACAAGTTTCCTGGGACGCACAGTTTTCAGACAAGCGAATCCCTGGGACTCGCAGTGTGCCAATTGTAAAATTATCACTGGTAGCATCTTTACATTTCTTCGCAGCCATACAATATCAAGTGTAAACACTTAACATTACACAATAAGATACATATGTAAATACCGTGATGTATTAATATTTATTAATGGAATATATAAATAATGTGTCAAAACTGTTCTCACCTCTGACAATAGCTCTTCTCTGGTTATTCTTAATCCCAAAAATTGATGAGCTACATGTGCAGTACGATTAAATTGAATTGAAGATGATGAAGATGATTAGGCACTCAGGTTATCAGGAGCTTTATTCTAAGACAGGCTCCCAGCCAGTCTGTCTGCTCATAGGGCTCTATTTTAAGATCAGAGCAAAGGCTTCCCTCTTGCAGCTGGCATTATTTTTCTTTGGCATTGAGTTGAGTGGCAGTCTTCTGCCATTTCTCTTCAATGCTGAGTTTTGGAGTCTTGCGCCTGCGAGTTTCAGCGTGAATTTTGCGATTTTTATGAACATTTTCATTTGTATACTTAATATAAAAGACCATGATTAGACTGAAGCCACAAAGTGGTAAAGGATGATAGTACATAACTGTGAACAAGCGGCATGTCTTTATTTCAATGAACAAGAAAACCTATTTTTTTGGAATATAAATCGCATAGCCAAAAAAGGTACAATGAAAAAACACGCTAGAGTAAAATTTGCATTTTTGAGGGAATTTTATTTGATAGAATCCAAAACAAAGCACAGACATGTCATCTCGAAATTAATTAATTAATTCATTCATTTTCTGAAACGCTTATCCTCACAAGATAAATATTTGCTAAAAAAATTACTCGTAACTCAAATTGCTTGTATGTCGGGACACCCGTATGTCGGGACACCCGTATGTCGAGGTACCACTGTACGTTGTTCACTCTTTTTACTTATTTTCATTATGCTGTACTTTTTCAACAGTTTGCAAAAACACAACACATATTTCAATTAATGTAAAAATATGATTACAGTTAGATTTTTATTGTCCTATGTAAAAAAAAATTACATTTTCTATCAATTTTGCGCGAATCGCATTCACTCCTGATGAAAACATAAAACCCCGGAAATGTGACAAGGGTACTCCTGAAATGGAGTCAACGGAGGTTGGCAGCTCTGATTTTCGTCTTTTCGTTTGAGTAAATTTTAATGTCAGGCTTACAGTGATCACCAAATGAATCAGATAGATATCGAAGATATTGAAGGCATGAGTAGAACTAACTTACAAACGAAGTAAAAACCATGCTTATTTAATGCCCAATGTATAATTGGTCAATGTATATTTGGAGGGTTGAGTTTGTGAAAACCTTTTATTTTTTTATTTTTTTTAGGTTTATTTACTCATTAAAATTTTAAACAAATGTTCCCTTAAAATAATACATCTCAGTTAAAACTTTTTTAAAAATCTGTTATTATTAGAACATTTGTTTTATATAATTTTATTTATATTTTTGGGAATTGTGTTCATATATATAGAATGAGAATGTTTTGTTCTTGAATGTTTTTCCCCTTTGTCTTACTGAACAGTATTTTTCTTTTATTGTATTATCTGTCTTCATTGTTAATGTTGAGCCCTCCATTGACCCTGTGCTGTACCATCTTGAGGACCACTGGCCCCACTTCTCTCCAGCTCCTGCTCCATGGATTGGAGTAGCCACACAGAACAGTTTCCCATCAGTTTTGTGCATACAGGCTCTTCATGAGATTTTGTGCAGCTTTTATTGCCTGTACTGGCTACAGTTTCCCAGAATGTTTCCTTATTGGGGTGAAGTGCAGCCAGTACAGTGGTACATTACATATTTGTATCTTAGTTTTAGTGTGCCTTCCTACTCACTCCCCAGTATTTATTTTTCTACACTCACTGTTTTGACTTTCTTTTTTAGAATAAGGCTTCTCAGATTTTGTCGTCAATTTGAAATTATTTAAAAAGAAAATAGTAGTAATAACTATGATTTTGGTAGAACAGATATGTACATCTGGCAAATAGATCGCCCTTCTGATATGTCGCAGTAAAGCCAGCCTGTATTGTCTGTTACTTCCAATCGACCCACTTTGTGCTCCCAAAGCAGGTCAGTGCATACACCATACAAAGACTTTGTCACTAAGTAGCCACTCAAACAACAATGATGTAAGTGAAGAAATAGAAGCTTACAAATAAGATCAGCTCAATACCAATATGTAAAAATAAAAATATATTTCCCTGCTATCGAGGAAGCCACTATAATTTCCATTGCAAACCCATTCGATAGCTTGGGTGCTTGAATAGAGAGTGACTCTTGAACCGATGTACTTTTGTCGGCCCTAGAGTCGGCAAAGGATGGTTGTTCAATCGAGTGTCTATAACGGGCACAGTCCACAAAGGACAGCAGTGGGTCCTGGCCTTAGTTCCAACCAATGCAACACAGGCAGTTTAACCAATGAGCTTTCTGCTCAAACAAGCAGCACCTGACTACAATAGACTGCTTTTTTGTTTAAGACATTGGGTTCGTGAAAAGTTCTCTATGATTCGGTTGGGCTAAAAACCTGCACCCACTGTGGCCCTTTTTGGACTAACTGCCCACACCAGGTCTACAGTAATCCCTCGAGTATCACAGATAATGTAATGTAGATAATGGCCATGATAATTGAAAAAACGCAAAGTAGGATCACCCCTATTATTACTAACATACCACATTTTTGCGTGTATACAGAAATAAGCACATAAGTAAAATTATCCGGAAGTGAATTTTTTAAACATTACAGCTTTAAGTATAAGAAATAACTAATGTATTATCTAAATATATTCATCCATTAATTTTCTGAACTGCTTTATCATCAGAAGGGTCGCAGGGGGTGCTGGTGCCCATCCCAGCTAATTTTCGGGCCAAAGGGGGTGGACATCCTGAATCGGTGGCCAGCCGATTGCAAGGCACAAGGAGACAGACAATCATTCAAGCTCACACCATACCTTTGGACAATTTAGTGTCCAACCAGCCTACCATGCATGTCTTTGGAATGTGGGGGGAAACTACCCAGAGGAAACCCACACAGGCAGTGGAGAAAACGCAAACTCCACACAGATGGACTGACCTGGATTTGAACACAGAATCCCAGGACTGTGAGGCTGACATGTTAACCACTCAATTGCCGTGACGCCTTATCTAAATATAATCTATATATAAACATTGTAAATATTTTAGTTCTTAAAAAAAAAGATTATTAGGAGCTTTAGTCCAAGTCTCTTTTGTCAAATTCGAGAAGCACTGGATCATGCATGGGATCTTCAGGAGGCGCCGTAGGACAAGTTCTTGCATATTGAAAAATTCCAGCGAGTCCTGGAAGTACCAATACCACAATCTTCATCTTTATTGCTGTCATTGTTTGGTGTCATGTGTTGGTGGAAATTAAACATCAACTTCACTCCACCATCCCAAGAGCTCTATTTTCAAGTAGGAGCATCGTCGTCAGCCTGCTACCCACACTTAAATGGAAGACCGAACTTCCACTTTGCGCCTCTGTGGCCTCCAGTAGTCTTAGTCATCCAGAGGGATCTATTTTCAAGGGCGACAGCATACGCCGTAACGTCACTCCAAGCTTGTACCTTCTGGGAAATTCCACCATCAACTTCGAGGCCCCCGTCATTCATTCCACAGTGCAAACTGTATTTTCAAATAAGGGCCACGTTTTCAGCCGTAAGGTCGCCTTGGGCTCGTATATCTGAAAATAATCCACCCACACAGGCTCCTTGCCGTGCAGTCTGCTCAGAAAGGTTCCTGCTATTTTTCTTTCTCAGTGCTGAGCTGAGTGACAGTCACCTGTCTCCGCCATTTTCTTAGTGGCAAGCGGAAGACTGCAAGGTGTTTTTCATAAAAATGTCAAAATTCACAATGAAGCTTGCGAGTGGAAAACACCTTGCTGTCTGCCGCTTGCAAGCTTCATTGTGAATTTTGAGATTTTTATGATTTTTTTTTTTACTTACTGTTAAAAAACATGATGTAACGCAAAGTGGTTACGGACGACAGGTTAAGGTAGTGCTTGCATATATCAGTAAATGACGAGTCACCCTTCTGTTTCACCTTAGGTATCTGTTGTTTCTTGGATATGCTGCTGATAATAAAATAACCTTTGTATTATTTTATGATCACTCCTTGTTTCATTTTGATCTCCATCTTCTTTCTATTATTTCTGTATGCCCATTGTCACAAAGCAGATGGGAACACGTTTTGTACATGAGTAAAACTAGAATAATATTAAAAACATACAGAGGATCCTTTGGCCTCTCTTGCAAAGTGAAACTTTAAATTACAACGGTAATTTAAAAGAATCGTACTGAATTCAGTAATGTTGATGGTGTTGTGTTTCTGGGGTGTTTTTTTAAGTATTAGTTGAATCTTTCTTAATTCGATTTTCTCCTGTCCTACATTTTAAAAATTTATTCGTTGCAGCTTTCTAAATTCAATTTTCCCTTTTCCCAAATATTGAAAGCAGCCCCTTTTTCTTTCTAACGGATACACATACAACCTCTGACCACAATATTTCAATAACGGTGTCCTTATTTTCTTTTTGCTTCTCATCTTTGTGTTGTTCATTGATTCTTCACCCTGTTTATTGTGTTTAGTTATCGCTATCACTTGCTGTGCCTTAATTTTGATTACTTTTAAGCCTTTTTCTCACTACTCTACTACATCTAAAGGCATCTTTAGCACTTAACTGAACTCTAAACATTTTCCTGTCTTATCTACTGTTTTATCCTGTTCATACCATTTTCCATCCATGCTTACTTCCCCAATCCAACCTAAACAATCCATATACCTGTGGCACAAAACTGATTGAGGATGACTGGTTCTTTCCTGGCTGCTTCGATCCAGCACTGGCCACTCGGCAACAGGAGTTGGAGGAGGAGCTGGCTCAAGCTCAGGGGCTCCGTCAACAAAGAGCCAGGAACCAGGCTGTCCCGGTCCAAAGAAGTCTACAGGTAGGCACATGCAGCATAATGAATGAACAGAGAGAAAATTGATAAAATCCTGAACAAGTTATTCCCAACCACACATTTTAACAGTTATCATTATTTTCTATATATGTGTGTGTGTGTGTGGGTGTGTGTGTGTGGTTGTGTGTGTGTGTGTGTGTGTGTGTGTGTGTGTGTGTGTGCTTGTGCGCACAGATACTCCCCTACTTACTAATTTACAACTTTCAACTTAAGAACTTTCAACTTAAGAACTTTCAACTTACGAACGTTCAACTTAGGAACATTCAACTTACGAACTTTCAAGTTACAAACAAACTGTACATACGAACATTTCTGCAAAATGCATTTGCATTGCAAAGTACTTCTTTCTGCCGCTAATAAGTACGCCTGGCGCTGTGAGCTTAGCTCACCCAACATCTACTTTCCTCTGCCCAGTACGGTGCAATGCGGAAGTGTGTGACGTATCTCCAGTGCGCAAAGAACCTTTTTCATTTCTGTCATTCAATATCTCGCGCATTCTTTATTCAATATGGTTGGTGAAAAGCTCCTATTGAGGAAGGTGCAAGGAAGAGGACAGCCATTTAATTTAAAATGAAAGTGGCAATAACAAAGAAGCTTGATGCGCATAAGAAAGTGGTTAGCGTTGCACGGGAATACAACTTGAATCGTTTGACCGTCAGTACCATTTATAAACAGAAAGATCGAGCAGCAGGACCCGAATATTGAACGTTCCACAAAGGTTGGAAATCAATTGAATGATGCCATTCAGTGCTACCGCATTTATGATGAAAAAAAGAAAACTGCAATCGTCATTAGATAGCTTCTTTCGGCCAGTTTGTCGTAAATCTCTCTCCATCTCTAATGTATGTATACAGCTCTGTATGTATTCTCTCTATTTTATTAAATGTTTTTTTCAGTACAAACCAATGCTGGTTACTTATACAAGCCTTAAACTTACAAATGCAATTATATAAACCTTCAATATACAGTGTTCCCTCGCTACTTCGCGCTTCAGCTACCGCGGACTCAGAGCTTCGCGGATTTTTTTCAGGAAAAAAAATATTAAAGATATTAAATTAAAATTATAAATTACATCATTTTACAAGATGTGGAAACAAAATATTCAATTAGAATTAGTTATTGCATCATTTTACAAAATGTTCTAACCCAAAGAATGCACGTATGCGCAAAGCATCACGGGTCATCACGGGCATAAACGCAAGCTGATTGGCCAGCTGAATCCTCAATGAATATTCGACTCCCCATTGGCCCATTCACCACGGAAGCGCAAGCTTCTCCCGATGCCCATTTTCAGTCAACGCTTATCTCGTGCTAGCATACAGCACGCTTCTCGCCAAGCTAAAGCTAAGCGTAAAAGTTTTGTGAAGCCCTTCGTGATGCCTCCCAAACGCTCTCCATCCCTGGTGCATCTAGTGAACGAAGAAGAAGTAAAAGATGTTGACAATTACCGAAAAAGTGAGTTTATTGGACAGGTTGAGAGCAGGAAATAGGCTGTCAGGCTGGCTCGGTTGGTGCAGACTGAAGGCTTCTCGGATATGACGGCTGATGAGATTACAAATCTCATCGACTGTCACTCAGGCCCACTGACAGAGGAGGACCTACAGGAGATGACCAAGTCGGCGAGTGAGGAGGAAGAGGAGCCTGCTGCCGACAACGAGGGTGACGAAGCTGATGAAGGTGGCCTTACTTTGCATAATTTGCAGGACCTCTTCAATGCTGCCAAAGACCTCCAAAAAAGCCAAAGAAATGGACGATAACATGGTGAGGGCCTTCGAGTTCAGCAATCGCATCGATGACGTCATGGCTGTTTACAGGCGCATCTTCACCGACCAAAAAAAACAACGTTCACAACTCCCTATAACGATGTTTCTTACGCGCAAAATAACTGCGGAAGATCCATCCGGACTGCTATGATGTTTTTGAATTTCTGAGTTTTCTGAATAAAAGTTTACATTCATTACATTTGCAGTTTTTTACTGTTTTTTTACTGTATATATATATACTGTATTTGATTTGTTTTGTAACACCTGCAGTCTGATGTGGAATAAAACACCTGAATGAACAGCATATTAGCCTGGTGGTGGTTTTGTGCACGTGTTATACGTTTCTTTAAGCATTTTTGAAGGGGCACCCTTACTTCGCGGAAATGCACTTATTGCGGGTGGTCCCGGTCCCCATTAACCGCGATAACCGAGGAAACACTGTACTTATATAGGCCTTAAACATAAATTATAATACAAAATATAACACTGAATCAACTTCAATTAGAGCAATTTCAACTTATGAAGACTTTCAACTTATGAACAAGCGCTCAGGAACCTAACTTGTTCGTAAGTAGGGGAGCGTCTGTATATACATGCAGTACAGTGTTCCCTCGCTTATCGTGGTTAATGGGGACCGGGACCCCCTGCAATAAGTGCATTTCCGCGAAGTAGGGGTGCCCCTTCAAAAATGCTTAAAGAAACCTCTAACACGTGCACAAAAGCACCACCAAGCAAAAACATCATAGTAGTCCGTATGGAGGATCTTCTGCAGTTTTTTGCACGTAAGAAACATCGTTATTGGGAGTTGTGAACATTGTTTTTTTGGGCGGTGAAGATGCGCCTAGAACAGCCATGACGTCAACAATGCGATTCCTGAACTCTCACCGTGTTATTGACCATTTATTTGGCCTTTTTTTGATGCAATTACTACTTCTTATAGAGTATTTTGTTTCCACCTCTTGTAAAATGATGTGATTTATAATTTTAACTTAATATCTTTAAATTTTTTATTTATTTTTTTCCTGAAAGAAATCCGCGAACCTCTGAGTCCGCGATAGCTGAAGCGCGAAGTAGCGAGGGAACACTGTATATGCAATAATGACTGTTCTATTAAATCAAAATACGCTAGTAGCCTTACCTGCTTTTAAATGCTCCTAATCGCCCATTTTCAACCTCCAGTAAAGCTTAAACTACTGTCCATTTTCTATTGTCTTCACAATGTGCTCCATTTTGGGCAAATTTGTCTCACCAACACCTTCATAAAAATATCTCCAATAAAGTTTTTTTACTACTATTCCAAAAACAATATTTCCAAATCATAGTTATTACACAACCATTTGAGTATCTGTTCTTACCTTCAGGAGGATTTTGAATTTGATGGAAAATCACCATTCCTGGACTACAAAAGCACCTCAGAGAGCACAACTCCAATGGAGGGGGAAAGCATGGGAGGTTGGTGGCCTGAGTACAGTACTCCTGGCACAGGTGGGAGAATCGCTAGACAGTTTACGCCAGCATGCACCTACCTGATTGCCCTCAAGTCTTGGTTGACGTTTTGGTTTTCTACATCCATTATATACACATTTTTCATTTTAAAATAATTTTCTAAAATTGCTTTTTTAGATTGTTTTTTTATCCCCCAGTCACACATACACATATACACTAAATCAAATGGACTCTATGCTCCCCATGTTTCAGATAAAACCTCAGAGGGGAGATTCAACAAGCCAGAGTTTCTCCTACAACTTCAGAACGTCTCCTCGAATAGACATTTTCGTACGACTCTTATTGCCATGAATCAAAACAATTTACAGAGTTGTTGATCATTTCATCACGTATGAGTAAAAACAACATCTGGAACTACAATAACAATCAAAGTATTTTACCAATAACAAGGCAGGAGACTAGACCAAACAACATTTGGATTAGAACAATTATGCCTTCCCTTGACCTAAGAATCATATAACAATTACATAAAGAAAAACCCGAAGTGCGTCACGAGGTATAGTCGCTATGTTGTAAATAACAGAAGCAACATTCTTGTTATTGGCCGAATAGCCCTGGCCTCGTTACAAAAGGGACCACCGAATCTCGAAGACTCAGATTGGGTGAATTGTTTGTATAAACATCCTGGAACAGGCAGTCCAGGTTAAAGATGACTTGGCAGTTATTGGTGACCTCGCAACACTGAGAATAATAAGAGAATGATTTAACAAAGAAATGACTTAATACAACTATATTTATAATAGTAATACAGAATAAACCCAACACTTGCTAAACAAAACTGTAGTATTACACAATACGTTTGTTTTAAAAATGTCAAAACTTTTCTTTTCCAACTACCAAAATCAAACCATTGAATGTATCAACCCCACGTTGTCACACATTTAAATAATGTTATTTCTATGACAAATGGACAATCTGGTACGCCTCCATCTCTTTGTACTGAAATATATAATGTTTTGGCATGCATCAGGCTTATCTGAGCATTCATATTCATGTTTTTGCATTTTCATCCATGTACAGTTTTTGTATTCAACGTGCATGCTGGTTGAACTGACTAGTTTACTGGGGTCATTATTGTTAAATGTTGAAAGCTAGCTCCCACCTGTGGTAAGAATGCATTTATGTTGTTTTCTTTATTTACATATTTATTCATAGTTTATAGTGCAAATTGCCAAATTACATTTTGTAGCAACTTGGCTAAGGTGGGATATACAGTGGGACAAATAAGTATTTAGTCAGCCACCAATTGTGCAAGTTATCCTACTTGAAAATATTAGAGTGGCCTGTATTTGTCAACATGGGTAAACCTGTACCATGAGAGACAGAATGTGGAATAACCACACAGAAAATCACAATGTTTGGTTTTCAAATAATTTATTTGCAAATCATGGCAGAAAAATAAGTATTTGGTCAATACCTAAAGTTCATCTCAATATTTTGTTATGTACCTTTTGTTGGCAATAACGGAGGCCAAACGTTTTCTGTAACTCCTCACAAGCTTTTCACACACACTTGCTGGTATTTTGGCCTACTTCTTCATGCAGATCTCCTCTAGAGTAGTGATGTTTTGGGGCTGTCGTTGGGCAACACAGACTTTCAACTCCCTCCATAGATTTTCTGGAGACTGGCTAGGTCACTCCAGGGCCTTGAAATGCTTCTTACGAAGCCACTCCTTTGTTGCCCTGGCTGTGTTTGGGATCATTGTCACGCTGAAAGATCCAGCCCCATCTCATATTCAATGTCCTTTTCTAATGGAAGGAGATCTTCACTCAGAGTCAAAATCTCTTGATACATGGCCCCATTCATTCTGTCCTTCACACAGATCAGTCGTCCTGGTCCATTTTCAGAAAAACACCCCCAAAGCATTATGTTTCCACCCCCATGCTTCACAATGGGTATGCTGTTGTTCGGATGCAATTCCGTATCCCTTCTCCTCCAAACACGAGAACCTTTGTTTCTACCAAAGAGTTCTATTTTGGTCTCATCTGACCATAACACATTCTCCCAGTCCTCTTCTGGATAATCCAAATGCTCTCTAGGGAACCGCAGGCAGGCCTGGATGTATACTAGCTTCAGCAGGGGTACATGTCTGGCAGTGCAGGATGTAAGTCTCTGGCGGCACTTTGTGTTACTGAAAGTACAAGTTTCTTGGGATGTTACGGCGGACGCCTCCCCCTTTATCCGAAAATAGAGCTCTCTGGGCAAGTAAAGTGACTGGACTGGGCGAAGTGGAAGTTTAATTTCTCCCAAAAATGTCAACAACAACAATGTCGGGAATAAATATGAAGATCTTGGTCTTAGCACTTTAAGCAATCGATAAGAAACTTTCAATATGGCTCACAGTTTGAAACAAAGTGTCCCAGAGATTGATTACGACATGGTCATATGCCATTTTTCTTGATGTTCTCATGTCCTTCTTAAAAAAGCACATTGGTACCAAAAAAAAGAAAGAGCAGTCACGACTGCCCATCAATCAACATCTTCCTTGTGCATTGCAAACATCCCATAAAATCTTCTGAAAAACTCCCCTACGGTGCCTCCTGAAGATTCCATCGATGATCTAATGCACCCTCGAATCTGATGAAAAAAACTTGTGCTAAAGCTCCCAATAACCTGTTTGTTTTATTTAAATTATGTGGAGAGGACCTATTCTGAGTGTGAGCACAGTACTTTCAGTATTTACATTATTTTAAATATATAGATTAAATTTAGATATACATTAAAGTCTTCTCATATGCCTATAATTGTAACATTTGATAAATATACTTCTTGGTAATGGTACTTGCATTTTTGTTTGTATGCAAAAACACAGAGTACAGTCGCAATAATAGGGGTGATTCTACTCCGCAGTTTTTCAATTATCGTGGTTATGTCTGGTCTACATCATCCGTAATATCAAGGGATTACTGCATATATCAAAAATCGAAATTTCTGATTTTTCCTAATATTGTTAAGCCCTACTTTGCAAATAGGAAATGGTTTTGTTCTGTCAATTAATTCAGTCTTTTTAACAACATTATTTTTGGGTTCATCAAATCTTTTCATAATGTTTATTTTCCAACATATTGTACCTATGTATTTGCTCTTTTTCTCCCCTGATTATTATAGACGGTTTACGAACTGTCGTGGAGGAGCTGGAACTAGAAAGGAATCAATTGCAAGAGCAGATTCTGAGCCTAGAAGAGCAGTGTGGAGACCTAGAAGATCGTCTGCAGCTGCAGGCTCGCATTGAGATCTTACAGGTAAGATCATACTTTAACCACAACTGCAGAAAACACAAACCCTTTCTTTACTCTTGACCACAATGTACATTCACCCAGTGATAAGTACATGGTTGTGCACTGGCACATTTTAACAAACCTTTCTAACACAATTGTCGTTTGATATAGATGAAGATGAGCAACCACAATGGGTCCTACACGTGTGTGTAGAGGTAGAGGTATATGAACATATTTCATGGAATTAGAAGGCCATCATGAAAATGACTGGATGATCGTTTTAATGTCTATATGCTACACTGTTGTTTTTGTGAGCCCCCATAGGGCACCAACATCGTGGTAATTGCTGCAAATATCTAGGGATTTATTGAATAGGAATTCTCACTTCGGATTTTGTTTCTCCCCTTACAGAATGAGTCAGATAAATTGCAGACTCAACTTACCAGCATGCGTAGTCAGCAGAGCAAGGAAATGGAAAAACACCAGCTACTGGTTAGCAGTCTCAATATTCAACTTAAGGGGTAGGTTATTCTAATGATGAGGCATTGTATGTTTATTTTGTTACGATACCACAATTCTGCAGAAATTGCTTGGAAATTCACATTCCGAATATATTAGAGGGAAATTATCATTCCAATCTCATAAACAGCGTTCAAGGTAAAAAAAAAAAGTAAAAAAAATGTATTAGAATGCTCCCAAAGCTCGACTCATTTGGTCATTAAAATATAAATATACTATTTGTTGTGGTGATAGAGTGACAGAGTGGTTAGCTTGTCCAGCTCACAGTCCTCAGATCAAATGAATCAATTCCTCGTAACTGCCAAGCAAGTTGTGGTCAGAAGTTTACATACACTTGTAAAGAACATAATGTCATGGCTCTCTTGAGTTTCCAGTTATTTCTACAACTCAGATTTTTTACTGATAGTGGTTGGAACAGATACTTCTTTGTCACAAAAACATTGATAGGTTCATTAATAATTACTCTTCTTTGTAATTATCAATACCTGCAGGCAGACATCTTATCCAATTATTGACATTTAATTAAATAGATTGGATCACAGATAAGAACCTTAAGGGAGGATGTCTTCAAAAGTATCCTCTCGAACAGTATTTTGCGTACGGCTTTAAGGCATTTGGATAAAAACAATCACACCTTCATTTGACCTAACAATCATATAACAATTACATAAAGAAGCCCGAAGTGCGTCACGAGTGTTATGGAAGTGGCAGAAACAACATCTTTGTTATTGGCCCCGTTGCTGGAAATGGCAGATATTCCCAGTCCTTGCTGCGTCCCGGTCAACAACCCTCACAGCCCGATACTGGGTGAGATGTAGCATAAACAATCCTTGGATACGTCCTTGTGAGAGTGGACTAGGCGGCAGTTTATGACCTCGAGCCGAACAATAGAAAGACTTTTCATGATTTAACAAAGAAATGAATTACTACACATATATGTATAATAGTAATACAGAATAAACCCAAGAAACATTCATGAAGTTTAGTTCTTTTATGACTTTATTATGGGTTAAGAGAAAAAGTGATAAAATCTGATGGGTCAAAAATATACATACAGCAACACGAATTAGCAATTTTGGTGACTTGGAAAGTTGTGTCAGTGAAATGAGCTTCATAGCATGGGCTCTTAACTTCTTGTGAGTGATTATGAGTGACTACAGCTGGGGACTTCTCTGAGGCCATTTAAATAGTGCTCATGGGATGCAAACACCCACAAACGCTATAATGGGAAAGTCAAAGTAGCTCAGCATGGATTTTAAAAAAGCGAATCCTTGACTTGAACAAGGCAGGAAAGTCGCTCGGAGCCATTTCAAAGCCGCTGTAGGTCCCAGGAGCAACAGTTCAAACTATTGTTTGTAAGTGTAAATGTGCATGGCATTGTTTAGTCACTGCCACAATCAAGAAGAAAACGCAAGATATCACCTGATGCTGAGAGAAAATTGGCCAGTAGGGTGAAGATTCAACCCAAGAATCTGCCAAGAATTAGAAGCTGCTGGAACACAGGTGTCAGTGTCCCCAGTCAAGCGTGTTTTGCATCTTCATGGACTGAGAGGCTGCCGTGCAAGAAGGAAGCCCTTGCTCCAAAAGTGGCACCTTAAGGCTCGACTGAAGTTTGCTGCTAATCACATGGTCACAGATAAGACCTTCTGGAGGAAAGTTCTGTGGTCAGACGAAACAAAAACCGAGCTGTTTGGCCACAGTGCCCAGCAATATGTTTGGAGGAGAAAAGGTGAGGCCTTTAACCCCAAGAACTCCATCGTGGTAGTACTATGCTGTGGGGCTGTTTTGCTAACAATGGAACTGGTGCTTTACAGAGAGTAAATGGGATAATTAAGAAGGATTACCTTCAAATTCTTCAAGATAACCTAAAGTCATCAGCCCGAAGATTGGGGCTTGGGTGCAGTTGGGTGTTCTAACAGGACAACGACCCCAAAAACAAATCAAAAGTGGTAATGGAATGGCTAAATCAGGCTAGAATTAAGGTCTTCCGGGTTTTCATAGTCCTCTGAGAGCTTTTTCAACCGCTCATTAACATTTGTGTATTTCTTTTTGGTGTGTCTGGGCATAATACAGCTGCTGCCAAACCTTTATCATATCGAAAAGACCGGGCTGTGGCAGAGCCACTCAACAATGCAAAATAAAAAAGAAATATGGTTCTTTTAAAACGGAATAGCTCTCAGAGTATGTGCACATAGAAGAACAAGTGCTGAAATTGGGTGAGAAAGGTCTTCTCTGCAAAACATGCAGCAAAGCTAAAGATGAAGTTTTCCGATGGAAGAATATGCCATATAGATGGAAGCTTCACTATCCCAAGTGACACGTTCAGCAGAAAAGTCATTTGAATGAGAATGAGAAGTAAGGAGAGACGTGAAAAATAAGCTAAAATTTAGGTCAGATCCGTGCATATTCTAGAGACATTTCTTAAGATATTTTATTCATAGATGTTAATCATTAAATTTTATTACGACTTGATGATTCATGGGTAATAAATATGCACCTGTTTATGGCAGGTGTGATACTGATATGTGCCCATAGCGAGCAATTATGATGATGCTTACACTTCTCCACAGTGTGCTGTGGGAGATTGTCTGTATGACCAGACATGAAAAATTAGAGGGAACATTGGTCACAGGTGACTTAAAGTATGGATTGGATCATTTGGTGCTTTTGGCTGTCATCAGGGATTAAAAAGAACTAATAATGACTACTTTTTAACATCTGATCTTAAAATCTCTTCATTGTCTTGTGTTCGAGCAAATTAAGCATTTTTGATGATAAATATTGCTGTCCCCATTTTAGCCTCAGTAACACACAAGAATGCCTGGAAAGCTCACTCATTGAGAAAGAGAACACCTTAGCCAAGACTGCAGAAAAACTTGAGCTCATCAACGGACTCGAAGAATCCCTGAGTGAAAAAGATATTTATTGCAGAGAGATGTCTGATAAACTCCTTCAGACTGAGCAAGCTGTACGTGTTGTTTTGTCTTTTAAATAGCTTTTTTTTCCCTTACAAATTCTGGGCATACACTGTGATAAATATTAATTAATAGATGGCTATCCTGTCAAAGAGCATTCAAAAATAAACAATTAAGACAGATCTGCAGCTATACAAATTGTACCCAAAACATCATGTTCTGTATTTTACGGACTTTAAGTCACAGGTGTTTTAAAAAAAAAAAGATTAATTACTTTGTCAAGGGTTGCGACTTCCTCAAGTGTGATTTTTGTGTGAAATTATTCACACGGTTATAATTCCCCCCGTGAAATAGCGTGGGAGAGAGTGCGGGAGATAGACCGCGGGAAAGAGAGTGGAGTGCGAGAGAGGAACGAGGCCTAAAATGCAGAGGTACTTGCTCTAAAATATTTCCTTAAAAATGGCCCTGTGATTTGGCAGTCAAAGTGTTATTGAACTAACACGTCTTACAGTGTATGCCCATCTTTATCTTTAATCAGTGTCTTGTTTGGATATTGGATGAACTAATTATCCAATTTCTTATACTCAGCTTGAGAGTGTTTCCAAGAAAAGCCATATCTTAGAGAGGCGCATCTCTGAGTTAAAAGCGGAAGTCTTAGACCTCACGCAGCGACTAAGTGGGCTGAGAGAAAAGGTGCACTTTCATCTATTCAAATTTATATAATGCTGGGAAATGTCCTATGTAACATTATCCCTTTTTGTCGTTTGATTATGTCCAGACTCAGAAGCAAGAGGACTTCATATGCACATTACAAACTGAACTTGATCAAACAAATGAGGAATTAGACAAACTAAACAAAACACACCAGGAAGAAAGGGCCCAACTCATTCATGATCTTCAAAGTTGTGAGCGGGAAATCGATGATCTAAAAGATATTTTGTTGGAAAAAGAAAAAGCACTCAATGCCAACATGTCGGAGTACGCAGAACAGGTTACAGTTCTCAAAAGAGAGCTTCATTTCAAAGAAGAAAAATTAATTCAAGTAGAAAATGCATTGACAAAGGCAGATCGAGAGGCCCAAATCATTAAGGACTCCCAGACTGCAGATCAGAAAACTTGTCAGCTTGTCAGAAATATGAAGGATATTGAAATGGAGTTAGACAAAACCAAAGAAGAAATCAAGTCTAAATCAGTCGAAAATCATCACCTAATGATACAGGCCAAAGAGGATAAGAAAACTATTCAGGACCTCCAAGAAGAGTCTTGTAAACAGATTTTGAGCCTCCGTACTCAACTTTCTGAATATGAAAGAATTGTCTCTTCATTACAGGAACAGCTGACCCAAAGACAACAAGAGTCCGATAAACTCATTTTCCAGCTGAAGGAAATAAATACTAACAATGAGAAAATTACTTTTAATGATGCAGAAACATATCAAAAAGAACTGAAAACTTTAAAGGAAGAAAAGAACAAACTCTTATCTCAGCTGGAAAAATGTAATTCTGACATAGAATTGATGTCTAAAGAATTAAAGAAACGAGCAGAGAGTAAAGAAAATGTCCTAAAAGAGAAGGCACAATGCATGGAAATCATAGCCTCACTGGAAAATCAGCTGAAGGCAAGTGAGAAACAGGCAGTGGATGAGAGACAGAGTTGTAGTGTTGAATTGCAGATTGTGGTTTTGGAAAATCAAAAGCTGTGCAAAGAACTTGATGAGAAAAAAGAAAATATCTCAAAAATGAATGATCACTTAAACCGTATGGGTTCTGAAAAAAAGCAATTGCAAGAAAAACTTATAGAGGCTACTGCAAATCTTGAGCAACAGAACTTGAATGAAAGGCAACTAAGTGAAAGTGTTACATCTAATCTTCAACTTAACAACAGTTTAAAGAGGGAAATGGAAAATTTAATGCAAGAAAACAAACGACTTGAACTACAAGTATCTGAGAGCGTAAAGAAAAATTTGAAAGTGAAAGCCGAAAGAGATTCTTTGCATGCCACATTAGCAATATTAGAATCACAACATTCACAAAACCACATTATTATTCGTGAACTTGAAAAAAATAAGGATGATTTAATTTTACTGACAAATGATTTAAAGAAAAATCTGGAGCAAAAAATTATCTCACACAATGAGGTTGTTCTGGCAAAAACAAATGAGTGCAGTAATCTCAACCAATTAATCAGAGAGAAGGACGACGCAAACACACAACTCCAAGCACAAGTACAGGGATACATTTGTAAAGTGGATGAATTGCACCTTATCATAGAAAAAAAACAGCAGATTATCTGTGATATTGAAGTAAAATTAGAGAATCGAAATGTTGAGCAAAAACAACTCAAAGCAACTATCTCTCTTTTTCAAGAGCAGGAATTAAGTCTAAAGTCTGGGTTATTGGAGAAGGATGCAGCTTTGAAGGAAAAACAGCAAGAATGTCAAAGTTTGCTTAACCAAACTTTATTGCAAAAGAACACTGTATCGAAGCTTCAAGTGGAAGTTGAGTCACTTAATTCAGAACACTCTCAACTTTGCAAGGATCTCAAAGAAAAAGAAACTGAGACAAAAAATATGGCACAGCAGTGCCAAACTCTCAAAGACAACCTTGATGATGTAAATGTGACTGTGAAAGCTCTAAAAAATGAAATAAATGAATTGGAACAGGAATCCAGAAAATTCAAATCAGAAGCAAACTCTAAGGAAACAGAGTTGGGAATACTTAAAACTGAAATGGATATAATGGCAGAAAAAAATCAAAACCTTCAAAGAGTTTTAAAAACACAAGAAAATGAGCTTGATAACAAAATACTCAGTCTTTCCTTGCTTGAAAAAGAACTCAAAGTCACTGTTGAGCAGAACTCCAGTCTCAACATAAAAGTAACTTGTCTCGCAGATGACACTAGACAGCTACAAAATGAATTGGCGCAGAACATTTCATTGGCCTCTGAATTAAACACTGAAATTAGTCTACTCAAAGTACAGAAATGTGAATTAGAAGTACAAATATCAAATGATAAAAAGATAATTGGTGAACTTTTAAACATAAAAAATGATCTTATTGATTCACTACGTAATGTAAAGACGGTCCTGCATGAAAAGGAAATGTCAAATGAACAAAATTTGCTTGACAAAACAAATGAATGTGGTACGCTTGTTGCAACACTGAACGAAAAAAGTGAATATATTCAAAAATTGCAAGAGCAAATTCATGATCTAAACAGTCAAATGAATCAGCTTAACCACTCATTGGTTGAGAAAGAAGAAATCTTGTTTGAAAAGCATTCTCTCATTGATGCCCACCGGATGCAGCAAGAGGAATTGCAGGACACAATATCTATGCTTCAAGAGCAGGAATGTGTCTTAAAAACAGGACTAATTGAGAAGGACACCATGGTTCAGCAGAAATCAGTTGAATGCATTGGTCATCAGAATGAAATCAGTTTGCAGAAAGACCTGATCTCGGAGTTGCAATGTGAGGTTGACTCATCCCGGCGAGAATACCTGATAACAAAGCAACAATTAGAAGAAAAGGAGCACATTTTAAAAGATATAATAATTAATTGTAAATTCCAAAAAGAAGAACTAAATCAACGTAGTGAATCCATAATTAAACTTGAGAGTCAGATTGTAGCCATAAAAGAAAACTTAGTGGAGATGGATATTAAAATAATCAACTCAAAGGGTTCCATAGATATGCTCAGGTTGGAAAATTGTCAGCTTATCCAAGAGAAGGAGGAAATGAAAGCCGAGTTAATGGAATTAAAAGATGCCATTCAAGTAAAGACCGATGAGAATATAAAATTAAAATATGATCTTGAGAAATCTTTGGTCGAGCTTTCTGAAGTAGACAAAGAACTTAAATGTCTAAAAACAGCCCTTAATAATGGAAAGCTGCAACTAAAGACTGCACAGTCTGAAAACAAGCATCTTCTTGTAACCATCCAAAAAAAAGATGACTCCCTGAAACAACTTGATAGAAGGGTTTCTGAACAGGAAGAGCAGATTAAACTGAAAGATAATGAAATGTGTAGTTTTAGGCTTCAATATACAGAACTTGAAGATTCTGTATGCCTACTCAGAGATCAAGTCCAAAGTCTTACCTCAGAGTCATCCACATTAAAAGATGAGTTGCAGAGAAAGGAGCAGTGTAATCTTGAAAATCAAAGAAACATATCATTAGTTAATGAACATTTGGATTATAATCTTCAAGACAAGGAAAAAGAGTGTGAGATGTTAAAAGACCACATTTCACACCTGGAAGAACATGCTTCTAAGATTAAAAATACTCTCCAAATTCAGTCAGTAGAAGCTGACAATTTGAAAAAAGAACTGCAAGAAAAAGAAAATAATCTTTTAGAACAATCACAATCCCTTCAAGATTTACAGAGAACAGCTGATGAGTTGTTGCTTTTGAAAACTAATTTCATGGAAAGCACCGTGTTAGTGACAAAGCTGCAGAGCCAAATGCAAATGCTCTCTGCTGACGCATTACACCACAAAAAATCAGCTGAAGAAATACAAAGGGCCTTCATTAACCTGCAGGAAAAATATGCATCCAATTTGGAGGATTCCCGGGAAATGAGAAAACAGCTGTCTCAAAAGAATGATGAAGTGTTGATCCTTAAGACTCTATCGGATGAACATGACACAGCCAATGATGTTGTAGAAAATTTGAGACGTGATCTGTCTTTAATCCAACATCAGCTAGAAAATGCACAGAACCTACATTTTAAGACATCCAAAGAAAAGGATGAAGCATGTGCCTCTCATAAAGCAAGTGTGTCTCTTTTGACAATTGAAATCGAAAAACTAAAAGCTGAACATCTTCAAACTATGGCACAAATGAATGCATTAAGAGAGAACCTCAAGCAAAAAGAAGTGGCTCTACATGCAATTAACAATCAATACAGTGCCACACAAACATCTCACCTTTCTGAAATACAGAAACTGGAATTGCAAAATAAGAAGCTTAGTGAAGAAATTAGTTTGTCAAATATAGAGCACCAAAGGTCTCTCACTGCTGCCAATAATGAGAATATGTGCTTAGCTGAAGATATTAGAAAACATCTTGCAGAAAAGGAAGAGATGGAGAGGCAACATCATCAAATTTGGGAAGCCCAGAAGGAGCTCAAAGTTCATTTGGAGCAGCAGTCCACCAGCATGAGTGAAAGTGTCCAGCAAATGGTACATGAAAAGGAGATCTCTCAAATAAAGGTTAGTGCCAAAGATGAGGAAATTTCTCGACTAAAAGAGGGGTGGTGCATTTTATAAGTGTGAAAATACGGTATGTGTCCATCAAATCAAATACAAATCTTACATGATAACCACATATACACAAAGAGGTATGAGGAAGTTTCTCTCCAGCTTTCCACGACAACGCACTCGTAACCGAACAAACGAATTTAAAGTAACTTGGATTAATATAAGGATATTGAATAAAAAGGACGGCCAGCACATTGTACTGCGTTCTTGTATTTAGAAATATGTCTTGGAGAACAATACCTGTCCATGCCATGGAACACACACTAGTGATGTGTGCCAATAAGAACAATATTTTAATTTTAAATAATTCCCCATTATTTTAGGAAATCTATATTCAAAATGATTTGCTGAGAATCTTAATTCAAAGATTAATCTCAATGTTTTTTATGCTGGTGTATACTGTTATAACTACTTTTTTTTCATCCGTCACGTACTGGAATAGGATTCCTGGATTTACAATTCCATTACAGTATTTACTGTTATAACTATTTTTTTCTTCTGTCACGTACTGTTCTGCGTGTGTTTGGCCGTGAATAAATGCCCTTAGTATTCTAAATGAATGATGTTATCTGTATGGGCCATAATGGCCTGCGGGCCGAGGTTTAAAAACATGTACACACACACACGACCGGGGTGGGGCTAGCGCGTCGACGCAACGTTCGTCGGCTGACTATCCGTTCGGCTAACTCTCGGTTTGGCTAACTCTCCGTTCGGCCAAACGCCCCCTCGGTGAACTGTCCCTCAGCCAGACGTCCGTCGGCGAAACCTTTTTCGGCGAATTGTCCGGTCAGGCCAAATACCAGTGGCAGTCTGTGCAATTCCTTGTGACGCCTTTAGCAAAAACAATTTTATGGCGATAAAACCTCTACTGCAGCTACAGCTGCGTCACATAAAAAATAATCAATAATAAATGCATGCAATTGAAATATTATTTAGGAATATAGCCATATTCTAATCACCAAAATTCCTTTTTAACTGTACACAATATCCATCCTCCTTTCATTCCTCCTTTTTTATCGCCATCGAAGCTAATGCCGAAAGTCGAGCCTGTCCTGTCGTATTTCTCGAATACGTTTTTATTCGATTTAGTGCTAAAAATGTTCGTTCCCGCTTGTGACAGGCTTGCTTGCTTTGGAGTTGTCTGACTTTTCTTAATGATCTCCAGCTTTTTTTCTTGAAAAGTCAGTCTTGAAAATGGCTTTGGCAGTAAATCTGCAAACAAATCCATTTCTTCTCCTCCAGCCATTGCGGGTTGACAAAACCGCCAATAAATCACATAGTATATTGGAACACTACAGCGGCAATGCAGTATGGAACATCACACTGTATCTATTGCTGTTCTCTTGTGTTTTCAATAGTGTAAAAAATGGCATAACAGATATTATTTTGTGCCAGCTCTGCACCGACTTTCTTAAAAATAACACTTCACAATAATTTTGTATTGCACTTAGAATTTCAATATTAAATTGCAATAAATAAAAAAAAAAACACGAGACAAAATTTAAGGTCACACTTGAATTCAGCACTGCAAAACTACGTAAGTAAAATATATGTACAAATGCAATCATTTTTTTACCAGTCTCTGTAACAGGTGTATTGTTTTTCTTTTTTTTTTTAGGGGCCAGTAAATGCAGAGGTGGCTCCCGGAGCCCCCCAGGAGAGAAACAACACAGTTCTTGCTCAGACAGTTGAAGTGCACAACCTCCAAGAAAGGTTAGGCCACCAGAATTAGTGTTGTTGCTGTGACTTTTGACTTGTCGCTCTAGAGATTGTGATAGCAAATCACTTGTTTAGCACAGTTTCTGATTTGGCTGAATGGTTTTTCCTTTATATTTTCTCTGACATTTATTATATTTAATCTGAAAAGATTTCTTCATTTTTTTTCATTTTGAACAAAAACCCTTGCTTTTTCATCAAGGAAAGTGAGTTTGCTGACCATGGCTCTAGATATTTCTTTCTTTCACATTTAGGTTACTTGAATTAGAGCGGAGCCTGGCAGATGAACAGTGCAGAAGAGAAACAGCTGAAGCCGCATTTCGTCTCGCCGAGGCCAGCACAAACAGGTGGGTCTCAAACATATCATGTGCCAATGGTCACATGCTTGCAGTTTAGGAGTACTCAAAGGAGAATTTTATGTTGTGCAGCATCAGTTCAAGTCTGTCCCAAGATATTCAGAGAGACTTCACTATCGAACTGGAATCAGACGCCGAGTGGGAAGCTGTGAGCCTCAACCCGAATCAGCCTCTATTAACCCGGAAGGTAGAGTGTATAGCTTTATGATGTTACAGCAGACCTGGGCCATTCAATTTTGCCAGTATGCCACAAGAAGCTGAACTCGCATATTTATTTGATGTCACAAATGTACGTGGCTCTCCATGGTTGTTGAAATCTCAGCATTGTCTGGATCTTTGTGTGCTTACATTTTTAGTTTCTACCATGAATCCATATTTGTCCTTCCTATTTGTGTCTAAAAGAAATCATACAGTTGCATCCAAATTTTTACTGTTTTTAACTAATGTTAGACTTAAATATATTCTAAGGTTGCATATTATAGAAGAGTTTTAACATTAAAATAAACCATATATACAAGGGTAGGTCAATAAAAAATAGCGCTTTTATTATTTTATGCAACAAAACAAAAGCCGTCGACCCGCTTTTCAATGCATTTGGTTCATCATTGAATAAGCGTTATGATACCCTCAGAAAATAACGTTTTCAGTTAAGCATCAAATCACCTATGTGCCGTTCCCTTCAGCTGTTGAATTGTGGCAAAACGATGGCACCTTAAACTATCTTAGGTTGAGCTTGTTATGCACGATTTGGTATGGAGAACCCTGACAAATTTGCATATTACTAATCAGTCGCTGGTTATTCAGAATCAAGGCATGGACCTGTTCAGTGTTTGCATTAGTAGTGTATGTCCTGGTGTCCTGCCCAGTCCTTATTCTACACACCAGTTTTGTAGTTTGATCCATTAGTGAACATAACGCTGTGGTTAAACCATTGACCCCATCTTATTGCACGTCACAGTAAATGGGTTACAGGTTACCTTTATTCTTTGGTGCAAATGGAGAGTGGTGTCAACCATATTTACTTCCCAATTATACAAAGAACAAATGAGGTAATAATACAGAACTCACCACGAGCAAGGAAGGCAGCGCCATCGAGAGTTTGACATAGCATGCAATGTGGTAAAGCCAATATTATGATCGGGATAACATATGTACTTAGATTACAATACAATGTACCTCATTATGTCAGGGCCACGTTACATTATCAAAATATGTTAAATCACTTTCTAAGCATGCCAATTAGTCATCCCTCATTTTGTAGTTGAAGCTGTTTAAAGCCAAACACAGTGGGAAAGCTATTGTCATTATTTCAAAATTTAAATAAAATATGATGCAATGGTTGAATTTTTTTTAGAATGTAAAACAAAAGCATTCTAGAACCCTCAATATTATTGACCACATGATGGCACCAAAGAATAATTGACCACATGATGGCACCAAAGAATAAATGAAAACAATCTTTGCCTCAAGAGTCTTTATTTGGCCATCATAGCGGAAATAATCTCTCACTTCCCTAAACAGAGACTGACAAACTCGGCTGACAACCCTATTGTCAAAAGAAAATGCATGATGGCATTGGTAGATTAAAGTGCCTTTTAATGTAATGAGATTAGGGTTACTTTATAGTACTGCTTGTGGATATTGGTCTTATATGTGTACGTAAAACTAATTCGAATTATGTTATGCAATTTCTAATAATGTTTAATTACACTAAATTAAACAAATTCCAATTTACTTCTTGCAAAGGTTTTTAGTGGTAAATATCCACATAACATGTTTAGTATTTGTGACATTTTGTGGCGGAATGTAAATTTGGAGCTACATTCATTCCTGTTTTATCAGGTTGGAGAGTGACTATTGGAAGCCTAAGTAGGCATGATGTTATAAAAATACAGAATATCTTAGCAGTTTTAGTTCTCCTGCCAGTTTTCTGCCGTTGACAACTTGTTGATTTTAGCAAGGCATACAGGTTTTTAATGCTAATATATGCCATGATTGCACAGTAGTGAAATCAATGTGGCAACTGATTGTTTCCAACTCGACCATGAAGACATTTGTATAAATTTTGGACTAGAAGATACAGTGGAAATCAAAAATTTCTTCCCAAAACTTGCAGTGTGTCTTTTAAGCCAGTGCACATTGTTTGTATATTGTATTGTTTTCTTGTTATATTGCTTAATGACCTCAAACCTACTTTGTTGGAGCGTGACCATATTCTAGTGGTCAACTAACAATTACGGTCGCGCCGCGTCAAACGAGCCGCTCCTGACACTAATGTGCACATCGTGCACATTCATTTTTGGTCAACCCTAGGTATGAAATCATTTTCAAAATGCCATATTTACTCGCATATAAGCCACTTTTGTCGCCCACAAAAAATGCTGACTGAATTGCGGGTAAGGCTTATACACGCATAAAAACACAACATGCACAAAACTGCAAGTTAAAGACACTATAAGACATAATGGCGCAATGGCGGCGTGACGTCATGATGCAAGCGAAAGTGGCCGATACGGTCATTTATTTCAAAATAAAGAAAAGATAGAGATACATTTATTTGTCTATGAATGAAATTCAAGAAAGAAACCTACATATTTTGCATAAAACGTGAAAAAAACTAATTCCAGTCACTGCTCAGAGGTGAACATTGGGAATCAAGGGGCGGCTTATACGCGAGAAAATGTAAAATTCAACAATTTTAAGGGTGCAGCTTATGCGCGCGGGTAGCTTATATGTGAGTAAATACGGTAATACGCAAAACGGTAATTATATTGTTAAAATGTAATAACAAAATAATAAATATGGTACATTGATGCACTAGCGCGCCTTATAATCTAGTGCATTTTGTGTTGAAAATAGACTTGTTTATTGATTGTGTGCCGTATTGTCAAAAAAATGGTTTGCAGGCAGCAGTTTCCATTTCCCTATGGGTTTATATCACAGTAAAATGTATTTTTCCACTTATACACAATCTGATTAGTGTACTAATTGTGTTCACAGGTAAGAGGTGGGATGGTGGCATGCAAACGTTGGTTCAGAGGAAGAAGCCTGTACTTTTCCCGTCTGCTCACAAGCCGCTCACGCTCCCGTTACTTATTTTTGGCCTACATGGTTATAATTCATGTGTTTTTCCTAATATGCCTTACACATGCTTTCTAAAGTCATAATTGACAAGTTGGCCATTGTTCCAAAGCTCCATAGTGCAACAATCTGAGTAGTTAGTTACCTAGTAGTAAATTACACACTGTTTTATTTTTTTATAAACTTGGGTAAATCTAGATGACTTGGATGTGAAATGTACATTTTTTAGTATGTTAATAGGTTAACAAATTGACTGTTGTAAATATTGTTTTCAAATCCGGGAAGCTATGAAAAGCTTTAAAATAATGTGTATTACATTGGATTACATTAAAATAAGAGACTATGCAAAAAACCTTAAAACAAAATCTACGTCGACACTGAAATGTTGTTGATTTTCATATAAAATCTCCTTATCCCTCACTTTCATTGCTCTGGCAATAATAATAAGGTCGCTACACCTGGATGTTTGATGTATTATCAAATTATAAGTGTCAGTTTAGTCACTGTATGGTCTCCTGCATTTGTATCTCACTGACAGAAGCACTAAATCGTAACAGCAGAGTTCAAAAGGATGTTCTCGTTACTTAAGATGTGAGCTCTTGTTATGCCCATTATACCATTTTCATATATCTGTTTTGAGAGCTTTGTGTTTGTGTGCGTCCATGTACATGTGTGGGAAATTTTCCTTGTTTGACAGTGAATGAGAGATTACATAGACTACTAACAAAATGTGCGGGTAATTCAAATTTTCTAAAAAGGCTGGCCTTGATGACAAAAGGCTTCACTTTGTACAATACTGTTTCAATGAACTATTTTCATACTAAGATCTAAAGATATGAATAAAGCAAGGTGATTTTCTATTTTTTTTCCTGACTGTTTGCTTCAACTTGATGTTTAAATGGTCAACCATCTTCCTTGAACTGAATGTTACATGTTGGATGCAGAACATCACACAGCAGCGTTTCCTTCTAGTTGTTTCTTTTGTTCGACAGTTTAGACTACCTATCATTTTGGATTGGATTGGATAAATTTACTCCTGTATTTGGAAAATTTAGACAATATGGTCGGAAAGGCTGCAGAGTATATTGTTGGCTAGTCGAGATTATTTTAATCGGCACTTCAGTGCCGAACTATTTGAACAGTTAAATTGAGATTATAGTTGTTCATGTTAATTGAAGTAAATTAGAATTGTGTCAATGTGGAAATATATTTGGACCTGACTGCACAATTGTCAGGGATGAACCAGTAATATAGAATCTCCTGTTCAGTGCAATCTTGTTGATATGGTCAAACCAGAGTTGGTGTGTCCAGATCATGCCGCAAAGTTAACGTCAGTTTTATTAAGGCCTGGTTTCACATTTACTTACAGATACATTGAGCAAATCTGACTCATCAGAATCATCCGCTGATGAGTGTCCGCTGTGCCAAATGTAGAAATACTATAGCAATGTTTATAAAACTAAAAAAAACAGTTGTGTTATTGTTGGAGTAATTGTGCACACATTACACATGGTTTTCCCACACCACTCAAACACAGTAAGGATTTGATTATAAAGATTTTGTCTAGTTGGTTATCATAAATAATCCTGAATTCTACTATAACAGTTATAAAGGGAGAAAACATCATCACTAAATGCATACCTAATTTGCACGAAAGCATGATTATAATGATGAATAACCCCAACATTTCCCTGTTTTTATTGTTTGCTGTTGATTATTTTAAGGCAAATGCAAAAGGGAATGTCAGTTGACTGCCTCAATTTTACCCGCGTCAGGAGGGACCCTTCATCACACCGGATTTCTGAGCAGCCAATTGTATCTCCTCCACTGTAGATGGAAAAACAGACACGGGTAAGAGCAGTGAGACCAAAGCACATAGTCCTGCCGTGTTTCCTCAGGAGTCATATAATTTATCTCCACCACACCACCACCATAGGTCAGAACGTGGTATCAGGGGTGCAGTTTGTTTTAGAACGCCGGCACACCACGTTTCATTTATCGCCCCCAGCTTCAGACCATGCCCTGTAAGGTTTAAGCAGGTAAAATGATTAAACAGTGGAAAATGTACTTGCCATTTACTGCGTAACAGGATAGACACTGTTTCTAACTAACTAACGACAATGCAGAAATGGCATTCATCCAAATTATTAATGATATCAAACATGAAGACAATGCATAATTGGCATTTTTCCAAATTATTAGGTAAATTGTACCTGGCAAGTTTAGATAAAATTAATTTAGGATAAGCATGATTTCTATTAGATGGAATAAGATGAATATGTTTAGTGCACGAAACATGAATCATTGTTTTTTCCATCACTAGATGAAATATGCTTTAGCGTGAGTCATATTAATGACTATTAAAATATCACAGATTGCATTAGCAACAAATAATTGATGTCAACCAAATGCCGTTTAACCTAGTTCTTTTGAGAATGATTAGTGCTGATAGGACAGCAAAAGGTGGTTAGCTGCCAAGACGCCCCGGACTGGGGATGGCGCTCTCCACTAGTGACAAAAATTGCAGACCACTGATGTCTGATTATGAATGAGTGTGAGCGTGAATGGTTGTTTGTGTTTTTGATTGGCCATCCACCAAGATATAATCAATCGGTTAGATATCAAGGTGGAAAAGGATTTAGCAAATTGGAATCGATTTTGCAAATAAGATCTTTTCAGGGATTGGAAATTTGAAATCAATTTCTGAAATCGCCAGTAAGCCTTTTGGATGGCGATGAAAAATTATGGAAAATTGTTTAGTCCAAAGAATTTTTTTGATGATAATGCATTGAATTGGAGGAACAAATCTGCAATGCGAAATTTTGGAGCACTGAAATGAAAAAACAAAAACAGTGCATCATTTGAAATTCCAAAGTACCATTGATTTATATTGATAATGGCATCCAAATTGTGTTAACAGACTAATTGACGGGATTGAAAAAAGGTTCCATATTTCGTTATGAAATCGTTGCGCCCACATAACAAGGTCAACCGGACAACAAAAATATGGAAATCTTATTTAGTAGACTATAGACAAAACACCATCATTCACTACACGATTGGAGCTGAATGATGAGTCTAATCTGGCTATCTGCATAAAAAAAAAACTTTAAAGAAACACACTAATTTTGACTTAGCAGAAAGAGACTGTGTTTTTCAACAGGAAACATGGAGAAGACGCTCAAGCTACCCAAGATGAGAACCTCCGTATCAAGTTTTGCTGACCAACCAGCAGACATCAAAATAGCTGAAAAGGAGGATGCAGATCCACCTTTAACTGTAAGAAGGTTCTCTCAGTGGAAACGTTTGAGGAGACAAGTAAGATAAACTTTTTGACGCGATCAGACGTAGTGGCAAGCACTCCAATATGGATTGGAAACATTATTGCTCCGGGAGCAATGCTGAGCAGTGCTGCTGTCACACACACACACATATATATACACATACATACATACATACATACATACATACATACATACATATATATATATATATATATATATATATATATATATATATATATATATATATATATATATATATATATATATATATATATATATATATATATATATATATATATATATATATAGCATATATATATATATAAGCATATATATATATATATATATATATATATATATATATATATATATATATATATATATATATATATATATATATATATATATATATATATATATATATATATATATATATATATATATATATATATATATATATATATATATATATATATATATATATATATATATATATATATATATATATATATATATATATATATATATATATATATATATATATATATATATATATATATATATATATATATATATATATATATATATATATATATATATATATATATATATATATATATATATATATATATATATATATATATATATATATATATATATATATATATATATATATATATATATATATATATATATATATATATATATATATATATATATATATATATATATATATATATATATATATATATATATATATATATATATATATATATATATATATATATATATATATATATATATATATATATATATATATATATATATATATATATATATATATATATATATATATATATATATATATATATATATATATATATATATATATATATATATATATATATATATATATACACACACACACCCACCCACACCCACGCCCCCCCCCCCCCACACCATTTTTTTCTCACGCCAGAACTCACACGCACACTGAACAACGTTGCCTAAATTTGTGCCTACCCACAGCACAGGACACTTTCCAACAAACTGCCCCAAATGTACCTGCCAGAGACTAGTATTAACAGGGTTTTCCGAAAATTGCCGCCCAGTTACATCCTGTCATAATCCATGTCAAATGTGTATTTCTGATCCCCGTCAAAGGCTTAACCCTAGTTTGTAAATCGGTGATTGATGCCCAGTCTCGTTTCCCACTAGCGCTTTGGTTTGTCCTTTTGTTTTTGGGACTTTGATATTAATACACTTTGCATTGTCCACTACTCTGGCGGGCTTCCCAGCAATCGGGTCGCCCCCGTTCACCTGGCAAGAAAATATCGGTTTGTGATTGAGTTGATTGTGCATTCTCGCCTCCTCCACATCAAGCCTGACGCTGAGTTACGAAGTTCAAACTATCCCCAAATTTACCAAAATGAAGGATGGCGATGAAAGATAATGTATTATGGTCACATTACTGTATATTTACATTTGGCTTCATTTTAACAAGGTTTGTTGAGCAAAATATCAGTAAACACAAGTTGTAGAAGTGTCTGTGTGAAATTTAAAAAGGAAGCCAGTTATGACTTTCTCCACATTTGTGGACTTTGGATCATGTTTTTATATTTCTATGCAGAATACATTCCTAAACATTTTCCCACTAAAAATCACTTCTGACATTTTGAATGATCTGTTAAGAACTTTTGGCCAAAAGTTATGTATCTATAACAACGGCATAACTTAATCCCATCTCAGCATAAAACCTGATACTTGGGTCTCAAAGTTTGTGAAGCTTATATATTTGACCTAAATCTACAAGAGGTTGATGCACTCAGCATTGAGTCCATCTCAAAGAATGACAATTTTCACAGACAATGTTATTTTTCATGCTTTAATGGGCAATATCTTTCTAAAATTTAACTTGAAAATAACTGAAACAAATGAGAAGTACATTTTCAAATCATCCAATAAATTGTTTTCATGAATCAAACTGGTCAAGAAGCACAATAAGGATCACAGATCAAGAAAAACAATAAGGACCACAGTAAACTCGAGCGGTGTTTCCTGCAATCCTACATTCTAATATTCCTCCCCTTCCTCTCCCTGATCATCCACTGAGTCAGCGCCAACCTCTTCGTAGTCCTTCTCAAGCGCTGCCATGTCTTCTCTGGCCTCAGAAAATTCTCCCTCCTCCATACCCTCACCCACATACCAGTGGACAAATGCACGCTTGGCATACATCAAATCAAACTTGTGGTCAAGCCGAGCCCAGGCCTCTGCCACGGCTGTTGTGTTGCTTAGCATACACACAGCTCTCTGCACTTTAGCTAAGTCTCCACCAGGAACCACAGTGGGTGGCTGGTAGTTAATGCCCACCTTGAAACCCGTGGGGCACCAATCTACAAACTGGATGGTGCGCTTGGTTTTGATGGTGGCGATGGCAGCATTTACATCTTTGGGGACCACATCACCACGGTACAAAAGGCAACACGCCATGTACTTGCCATGACGAGGGTCACATTTCACCATTTGGTTGGCTGGCTCAAAACAGGCGTTAGTAATGTCAGCTACCGTTAATTGCTCATGATAGGCTTTCTCAGCAGAGATAATGGGTGCATAGGTAGCCAGAGGGAAGTGGATACGAGGGTAAGGTACCAAGTTGGTCTGAAACTCAGCCAGATCGACATTAAGAGCGCCGTCAAAACGGAGGGAGGCCGTGATAGATGATGTGATCTGACTGATCAGTCTGTTCAGATTGGTGTATGTAGGACGTTCCATGTCTAGGTTTCTGCGGCATATATCATAAATGGCTTCATTATCTACCATAAAGGCACAATCTGAATGCTCGAGAGTTGTATGTGTGGTCAAGATGGAGTTATAGGGCTCAACTACTGCCGTGGAAACCTGAGGAGCTGGATAGATGGAAAACTCCAGTTTGGATTTCTTGCCATAATCCACAGATAGACGTTCCATCAAAAGGGAGGTGAAACCGGAGCCGGTCCCGCCACCAAAGCTGTGGAAAACCAGGAATCCCTGAAGCCCAGTGCACTGATCAGCCTGATGAACAATGGAAACATTAAATGGAAGTCACATTTTTATTCTCAATCACAGGATATGATTTACTTCAATGCTCACCAGTTTGCGTATTCTGTCCAGAACCAGGTCAATGATTTCTTTGCCGATGGTGTAGTGACCACGCGCATAGTTGTTAGCAGCGTCCTCCTTGCCGGTGATCAACTGTTCAGGGTGGAAGAGCTGTCGATAGGTTCCGGTGCGAACTTCGTCTAGAGATCAAATCAAGGTGCTGTTCAACGCATATACCGACATTGCCAAAATTACTCATTTAATCAATTTGTGCAAATTACCCTTGCAGAAGCACCACTCTCGCCTTAGTTACGATTGCTAAGCCGAACAGCTTCATGATTGTAATCTAACGACACAAGCTATTGTATGCAGATGTATACCGACGTTTCAAGTGATTTCTTTTTTAAAATACCAGTACTACAATCTCCAAATTAAAGCAAATGGGTTTAAAATATTCAGCAGAGGCTTATATTGAAAATTCTCACGAATATAGCAAGTATCGGGGCAAAAGCAGAGTGTTGACACTGACAGAAAAGCAAAAGGTTGGATCACTAAGGTGTCTAATTCATTGAATCGTCCATGAAAAATAAAAACTAATTAACGCCTAGGCACTTATTAGGATGCTATCTATGTTTACTGACCAACTGCAAACCCAGATGTGAGGTTAACTAACCTAATCTAATGAAACAGCTATACCTGGATGTTAGAAAGACGGACGGCTTTTAGTAATAATAGTACAACTTTGATATCCAGTTTTAGAAACATTATTACTTCTACCTATGAATTTTAATGCAAGACAGCTCACATGAATCTTTACCACAACAATAATTTAGACAATGAGGAATCTGAGTTGGTCAGATCATTCTCCTAACCGCGGTCTGTAGGACTTGATTGATGGCTGTATAAAAAGCGAAGTTTGCAAAAGGTCAATTAATGACAATGAACTCAGTCCATATTAAATGGGAGGGCTGGCAACGATCATTCGCCGACAGCTGCTCCCAGTACAAATGGATTGGAGGTCTATCATCTTCAATGCCAGTCCATGAGTTAATATTTAGAATAGTTAGGCAATGGAACAGTCATTCAGAGTTGTGTAGTTTACCAATGACTGTGGGCTCCAGATCCACAAAGACCGCTCTCGGAACGTGCTTTCCTGCTCCTGTCTCACTAAAGAAAGTGTTGAAAGAATCGTCTCCGCCTCCAATCGTCTTGTCACTGGGCATCTGTCCATCCGGCTGAATTCCATGTTCCAGGCAGTAAAGCTCCCAGCAGGCGTTCCCAATCTGAACGCCAGCCTGTCCAATATGCACTGAGATACACTCGCGCTGATGGGGTAGGGGGGAAAAAAGAACATAGAATACATACATACATAGAATTCCAATTTTTCACTTTTCATATACATGATACAGTCATACTCTATGTACTAAATTTTCAGGTTACGGAAGCGAAGTTCCCCCGAGGTACAAAAAAGATCCTTCTTATAAAATTGTGACATTTTGACAAATTTTAAAGTGTTTAGTTGGTAGTTGTGTGAGGACTGTAACAAATTAAATAATTTACATATTAAGTAAAGTGTGCAGGCATGGCCAAAAGTTTTGAGATGACAAAAATTACATTTTCACAAAGCCTGTTCCTTCAGGGGCTTTAGGGTTTTGTCAGATGTTTCTCTGGTATAATGACTTTCCATTAGAAGCATTTCACAACTATTAAAAGCTTTTTATAGAGAATACATGCAATAGCTCAATATTTGGAGTGTTGACACTTATTTTTCAAGACCTCTGCAATTCGTCCTGCAATCCTGTCAATCAACTTTTGAACCAAAACCTGACTGGTGGCCGTCCATTCTTGCATAATCAATGCTTGGAGTTTGTCAGAATTTGTGGGATTTTGGTTGTCCATCCGCCTCTTGAGGATTGACCACAAGTTCTCAATGGAGTTAAGATCTGGAGAGTTTCTTGGCCAAATGCCCCAAATCTTTCCCAAGCCATTTTGTTTATTATATTTGCTTCATGGCAAGGTGATCCATCATGCTGGTAAAGGCATTGTTTATCACCAAATTGCACCTGGATGGTTGGGAGAAGTTGCTCTCGGGGGGAATTCTGGAACCATTCTTTGTGCATGGCTGTGTTTTTAGGCATATTGTGAGAGAGCCCACTCCCTTGACCGAAAAGCAAGCATACACATGAATGGTCTAAGGCAGGGGTGTCAAACTCATTTTTTTGTTGAATTTGATCATAAAACAGAAAGTAGGCACTCATCATTAACTTTCTTGGGCCACAGAAAATGATGCGGTGGGCCAAATTTGGCCCACGGGCCCCCACTTTGATGCATCACTGTCGGCACGAGACAAGACTGATTGCAGCGCTCACCTCATTTTAAGTATTGGCCTTAACTAGCATGCAGCTGCACTCACACTTGCCTGCTGCCATTTCTGGGCAAGCTCTGTACTGGTGGTGGCCCGATCCCATAGGTGAAACAACTTCAGGAGACGGTCCTGTGGCTTGCTGGACTTTCTTGGATACCCTGAAGCCTGTTTGGCATCAATTGAACCTCTCTTCCAAGCATCCAGGAGCAATTTGGCGAAGAATGCCTTTTCCAGTATGATGAAACACCTTGCCAAAAAGCAAAGGTCGTAACAAAATGGCTTAGAGAACAAAACATTAAGATTTTGGTCCCTGAGCTGGGAAACTTTCAAGAACTTAATCCCATTGAGAACTTGTCGTCAATCCTCAAGAGGCAGGTGGACAATAGAAAAATTCTACAAATTCTGACAAACTCCAAGCATTGATTATGCAAGAATGGACGGTCATCAGTCAGGATTTGGTTCAAAAGTTGATCTACAGCATTCCAGGGAGAATTTCAAAGGTCTGGAAAAAGAAGAGCCAACACTGAAAATATTGACCTATTGCATGTAAACCTCAATAAAAGCTTTTGATGCTTGTGAAATACTCATAATTGAAAGTCATTATACAACAGAAACATCTGGGAAAGAATGGAAGAAGAATATTTACACCAACTGAGTGGAATTGTATTGTCTTTATTTAAACTGCCATGCATGTTTTTGGAAAGCAGATCTTATACTGAATCGACAATGTTGGGGCCAGGCCCCAGATTCATGCAAATGAGCAAATTATTCTTGAGACATGTCTGGTAAGGTTGTAAAGGTTTACCCAACTTCATTTCTAATCCCAAAATGTAACCATGTCTATGGAAAGTGTCTGTTCTAGCACACGTTCAACTGGGGGCCAGAAATGGATGTTTTAACACAAAAGCTCCGAGAGTCCTTCCATATTCTACATCCTTTTGAGCACTAAGAAAAAATGCAAAGATGTAAACTCACCATATTTTGTGAAGGAGAGAGGTCTCTGAAAGAATCAGCAACAAGTTGAACAGGTGAGAAGCACACAAGTTAATTTATTGACAAAAGAGCCATAACTTTTGCGCTGGACTACCGTATTTTCTCGCATATAAAACCCGAAATAATTATGATTGAATTAAGGGTACAGCTTATATGTGCACAAATTAGACTTGACATGCGCGAAACTGCACGATGAGATACCATAGCGCAAGACAAAGCGCCCAATACGGTCATGTATTTCAAAATAGACATAAGCTAAATAGATAAACCGCTAAACCAAATTACATTATTTTGACATTTAAGAATGAAATTCAAGCCAAAAAAAAGTTTTTTTCATAAAACGTGAAAAAAAACTCACTGGTGCCTGCCATTGCTTGCTTGGGGCGCTGCCATATTACCTTTTACCGGTAGTTGGACATGCCATGACTGGCCAGGCGCCAGTAGCCTTTATAAATGTGTTCATACGCTTTACCATGTCAGCACACCCCAATATTTGTTAAGGTAAGACTGATCGAAGGTCTTGCAGTCGATCATTAAAATATCAGCCTTGATACCTACTTGATGTGTCTCTCATGCTATAATTACATCCACATGTGCAATCCATCCTTTCGATTCATACAGTATCTCAGAAATACCACGTGTGATTTTCTTAAAATTTTCCCTTCAAAGTAACACGTGTAACTCATTTTAAAACCACAAATATGGAGATGAAAATTGTGAATCAGGGGGCGTCTTATACGAGAAAATTGTAAAATTCAACAATTTAAGGCAAATTTAGGGGTATTGCTTGTTCGCGGAGGCGGTCAATATACAAGAAAATACGGTAGTTATGGCCCTGCAATAAAGTAGCTTTCTATATTCCAAACCTTGTACTGATATACAAATATGTGGTGTAAATATCTACCTTGACCATGAGTGTTATATGTATAGCAGAAAATCAAATAATCAGAAAATCAGAATATCCTGTCAAATTAGCCAACCAAGGAATGACTTCAAAGTTCCTAATCGTTTGGCAGTTGTTTTAAATGAATCGGGTGCCAATTGTGTAAAAAGTTGAAGATTTTTCAAAGATTCACCCATCAGGAAAGTTACAAGGACCTGCTTGAAGGGTGACTGTGTTATGGCTCCCCCCAAAAAATAAGTTACATCTCTTAATTTGACAAAATAACAATTTCAATTCAAATGTTTCGACTATAGTATTCCAATGGACCATCAATCATCAGCGCATGTTGTTTTTATTACAAAGATTGGCAAGATTAAAGACAACCAAAGAGATACAATTCCAAGACAGTATTCATTAAACCACAAGGTTATACTAGCAGTGTCATTGTTCTGAGAACAATTTATAGTCATAAAATAAAGATTAAGTGACTACCATTATTAGTATTGTAGTATTAGAAGATCTTACCGACAACCAACTCCGGATTCAGACTGTGACTCTTAATACGTGATATGATTTGACCGACTTTGTAAAAGAGCAGGAAATACTCTAAAGGGCACACGCTGCCTTTGCACAAAGAAACCTCACGCGTACTGCTCTGCTAGATTTGGAAAACGTATACAAGCCCGTCAGGACGAGATGGCATAAAGGACATCAACGTCATAAAAGCTTAGAACTAACAACACGGAAGACATGAGCGAACGTGATAAAAGCGTCGACTAATCCAATTTATATTAACTCCAACTCCGTCGTAGTGTCAAAACCAAATGTTTTACAAATTCATTCGATCTTTAACGACATTTAGATTCGGCGTGTGTCTGCGGGCCAACTGTCCCCCTATGCCTAATCATTTGAATGAAGTGAATATGGCCCTCATTTTGTTGCATTTGGTGGCTTTAACATGAGATGAAAGGAAGTCACTTTACCATTGCCTGTCCAAAACCTCACGTTAAAATCAATGTGTGAACATGTGCAAAAATTCAGAACAGTGGTAACTCTACCTAAAGAATTAATTTGTTGCAGAAGTGGCCTTAATTTTCTGTAAATTAGTCACATTTTACATTTAAATGCCCTAATCTGTTCCATGGTCCCCCAAACAACCTCCTACTATTTATTTATTGATTGATTCATTCATTTTCTGAACCACTTTATCCTTACTAGGGTCGCGGGGGTGCTGGAGCATATGGCCAACTGGCTCCCTCGCATATCATTTTTTTCCCGTATCTAGAGATAATTATATGATATGATATGATATGATATTATATTATATTATATTATATATATATATATATATATATATATATATATATATATATATATATATATATATATATATATATATATATATATATATATATATATATATATATATATATATATATATATATATATATATATATATATATATATATATATATATATATATATATATATATATATATATATATATATATATATATATATATATATATATATATATATATATATATATATATATATATATATATATATATATATATATATATATATATATATATATATATATATATATATATATATATATATATATATATATATATATATATATATATATATATATATATATATACATATGTATGACAACAATGTGCCACATTTTGCAGTGAACGGGCAAAAAGCAGCTGTCGTTGCCTGCTTAGTGTACTTGTATAATGACAATACATAAAAGATTTCAATTCAATTCAATTTACAACATGCAATGTACAAAGAATATCGGTAGATGGCATCGTTGATTAAAGTGAATTCCATTAAAGCTCTGACCTAGTCGAAGAACACATAGGGACTTTCTTCAATATTTTTGCACTTTACCTAGAATTGACAACATACAACCCATTTTTTGTATGGTTCAAAAATTATGCTAAAGTTTACTTTTCTTTCATTTCAAATTTAATCCGACTGTTCTGGGGTCTGCATTGTTATTCTCATCTCATTTTCTGTACTGCTTTATTCTCAATAGGGTCGCAGGAGGTGCTTGAGCCAATCCCAGCTGTCTCCGGGCCAGAGACGGTTGACACCCTGAATCAGTGGCTAGCCAATCGCAGGGCACACTCACACCCATACATACCTAGGAGCAATTTAGAGTGTCCAATCAGCTTATCATGCATGTTTTTGAAATGTGTGAGGAAACCGGAGTACCAGGAGGAAACCCCACGCAGGCCCAGCGAGAACATGCAAACCCACACAGTTAGACCACCTGGATCTGAAATCAGGACCCCAGAGATGGCAGGCCGACGCGCTAACCACTCACAACACCGGGCTAGCCCCTGCATTGTTTAATTGTTTTGTAATTTTCATTTTAAAATTGATCAAAAAATTGAATTTAATCAAATTTAATGCCTTTATTGTCGATAAAAAACTACAATGAGATTTAAAGCTTCACTATAAAGTGCACACAAGTAGTCATAAAAAGATTTATTTACAATAAAAGTGAAATGAGGTTTAAATAAGTGACTTAAGTGGTTATAAGGTATTTTTGTTTTGTTGGGGTTTGGTGCTTGGTGTTTGGGTGTTTTTTCCTGTGTCCTGTCCATGTGATTGTTCATGAATGTCACCTGTTGTGTCTTTTCAGGATCTCCTTTGCTCGGTTTGCTAGGATTTTGGTTGTGTGTGAGTGTGTTTTTCCTTGTGTGTGCTGTCCGGGTGATTGTGTTTTTCGCCTCTTATGTACCTCTGAGGGCAGGGGCACTGAAGGTGGGGGCCTAGAAAATGAAACAAAATTGCTATAGAAGTGTATTTATATTCTGTGGGATATTTGATTTTGTTTGATGTCTTACAACTTTCCTTCATTCATTTTATGAACCTCACAAGGGATGTGTGGTGCTGGAGCCTATCACAGCTAACTACGGGGACCAAGCAGGTGAGACCCTTAATTGTTGGCCAGCCAACCCAGGACACAAGGAGACAGACAAAAATCAGTGCTCACACTCATATATACTTGCATGAAATTTAAATTGTTAAACCAGCCTCCAGTGGATGTTTTTTTTTGTGGGAGGACACTAGAGTACCCAGAAAAAAAATCCACACAGTAGCAAACGGAGAATGTTCAAAATCCATAATGTGAAGACGAAACCCTAGATTACAGAACTGTGAGGCTGGGGCGCTAACCACTCTGCCACCTAGTCATTTCACAACTTAAAAATTGTTTTTGTCTTTTAGAACTAAGGATTTCACGGCAAAGCTTTTGTAACCTGAATATTTCATATAGAGAAGCATTTGTAAATAGAGGTATTACTGTACCTGGTGAGGCTCAGATGATGTTTTCACAAGCACATAAAAAGTCAAACATGGACAACAACACAGCACACTTAAGAATCAACATTTGCTCATAGTTGGAGAAAAGTCCCCCCTGTAGGATTGCAGGGCCAGTGCAGCAGCCTGAGAAAAATGATATCATTCCTAACGCACTTTTAATAAATAAAAATACTTGGCACATTTTGTCTTTACATATTGTGATGTTACAGTAAGTGAATTAGAATAACCATTGAATAAAGGTTGTTCATATTTCAACAAGATTTTATTTTTAAACACAACATTTGGTGAAACCCACATTTAGTCACTGATGATGTTGCAGGCTCTTCAGGAATTTTGGTGCCTTCGGGTTTTCCATGACCATCAAATAAAGATTGCACCGTGGATCAAACTATAGTAATTCACTTCTCTCCGTGGTAGGACCAAAATAAAAGTTTCTTCCTTGTTGCTAAAACAATAAGCATGGAGGTCAGACGAGCTAGACCAGTGGCACTCAACCTGGGTTCGAGTCGGTTTCAGGGGGTCGGTGAAACCTCTGCCCCGGACTTCAAGATAGAAACACTCATGTCTATACACCTGAGGTCTCCAAACCGGTTCTTGAGGGTTGCTGTGCTTGCAGGCTTTTGTTCCAATCGATCTAACACAAACAGTTTAACCAATGAGGCTTCTGCTGAAAAAAAAGAAGCTCCTGACTACAATCGAATGATTGCACTCCTAGGATACCAGATTGGTGGAAAGGTTTTCTCTTACAGGTTGGAATGAAAATCCGCACCCACTGCGGCCCTTTGTGAAATTTTTTGGAGACCAATGCTACACATGATAACATCCCTGGCTTGACCATCACTGACTGCATATGATCACGTGACATTGCTTGACCAACCAGTGGTGTGAGGAATTTATATATCTTGAATAAAATAAAAAATAAAAACACAGTAGGTTTCGGTGAATGGTTGTGTTTGAAACTGGTGGGGTTTGAGGAATGCGCATATGAAAAAACTTGTGGGCTTCAGTAGCTCCAACAAGGTTGAGAACCAATGAGTTAGGTTCCATTCAGTGGAGAGTTGTGCCAAATTGCTTTGGCTAGGCTTGCTGAATGTTTTCAAATATATCAAGTACATTTCAATATGGTACATAAAAAAAATACATTCATTTATTGGGATTCGGAGGGGTTGTGCATCATCTCGCGATGTAAACGGCTGGCACAGTTTATTAATGAAAGTCTCATTAATGAATATCTCATTCCTCCTGGTGTCAATACGACTCAAGTTTTTTTTGGTTTGTTTATCAGGCCTTAAGTGATGGGAAACCAAGAACAAAAATACTTTGAAAATAGTTCAGTGGAGAACAAAAGGATAAATATGCAACAATTCATGTAACATTTAGTTTTATGGATAACTATAGCTTAAAGAACAGGCTTTCAGTGGTCTGAGAGAAAAAAAAAATAGTATATAAGTTGCAGGCCAAGACTATTAAAAAAGTGTTCCCCCACTATATCATTGGAACTTTGCGCAAGTGGCACAATAGAATGGGGAACAGCTTTTTGGTTTAAAGTAGTGAGAAAACAATATTTAAAAAATAAACTACATTGTCATTTTGTAGGGTAGCTTCCAACACCTCTTATGTCCAGGGCATCTGGCGGAGAATATTGTGCTGATGAGAACTCTCCATCATTCATAACACATTAAACAGTTGTGTATATTAATTGATTATATCATATTTGAAATCAATGAAATACTTTCAAATAAAAAGAAAGGACTTGACACATTTTTATTTTGCGATCAAAATGAATAAACAAGACAAATTCCACAAAACAACAACAAATTAATCATGTCCCACCCCTATTTCATACCATATATCATATCATTAATTACATGTCACATTTTAGACTTCTCACATTGTTGTTTTGTGGCTTCTTAACGAACAGCACTCATCCGACAAAAAAGTGTCTCTTTCGGTCAGCTGCTCTTCCCATCATACATAAGATTCTCTCCCTTGAAGTGAAAGCAAACAGTCCTGCACTTGCAAGTTACCACTGACCCACTTACCTGAAACACTGGAAAAGCAGGGGGAAAAGAGCGGTGGAGGTGAAAACGTGGGAGACTCCTATGATTAATGTGTTGTAACGATGGATTCAAGGAGAGACCTAGAAGAGTCGTGAACAAGGTCACCTGTGATATGTGTATGTGTGTGTATATGTGTGTATATGTGTATATGTGTGTATATATGTGTATGTTTTTATATATATATATATATATATATATATATATATATATATATATATATATATATATATATATATATATATATATATATATATATATATATATATATATATATATATATATATATATATATATATATATATATATATATATATATATATATATATATATATATATATATATATATATATATATATATATATATATATATATATAAATATATAAATATATAAATATATACATATATACATATATACATATATACATATATACATATGTATATATATATATATATATATATATATATATATATATATATATATATATATATATATATATATATATATATATATATATATATATATATATATATATATATATATATATATATATATATATATATATATATATATATATATATATATATATATATATATATATATATATATATATATATATATATATATATATATATATATATATATATACACCACACACACACACACACACACACACACACACACGTACAACCCTAAAGTAAAAAAAATGTCTCTGAATTCTTGTGACAACATTGTTACTGATAGGTTCACCGATAGGCATTCCCAAATGCACGCACAAATAAAACAGACAAATGACTCATTACCGGTGTCTTGAAAGAGAAAATCCACCCTGTCTCGCCTTCGTCCTAGATCATTCTGCTGAATCGATGCCTCTCTTGCTTATTTTATACACAAGATTTACAACATGCATCTCAGTTCTCAAAACAATTGAAGGTCTGGCGGATCTTCCAGAGGGAGCTCGTGTGAACCACACATTCAGAAGTCGATGTTTCTCAAAACAGCTGAAAGTCCTCCGGATTTTCCAAAGGGAGCTCGATGTTTCGGTGTAAACATAGTTTTGAGAAGACCAGCTGCAGAGGGGGAGTGACATGTATTAAAATGACTTTTTTAATGTTATTTACCCCCTAAGTAAAGCAAAACATTCTTCATTGCAAGCAAATATATAATAATGTAAGATTTATAACCCAAACAGTCACGTTGTTTTTAATCAATGAGTGTCAATTGGAATATCTATGCAGAAGAGTGTAATGAAAAAAAAAAAGATTATAACACGCTGGACCCAGTGTCAATGCCATAATATCAACGTAACGCTCCTATACCTGCGCTTTCTCACCAGCAGTTTCCATAATTTACCTCACAGGTTAAAAGAGACCCATATGCACTCAAAAGACCCATATTTGGCTCTCGAGCCATAGGTTCCCTACCCCTGATTTATAGCTTGTTAAGTCAAAATGGTCTGACAATGACTAGCGATTTAAATCAACAGACAGGTGTTAACAAGGCTATGAGAAACAGTTGGGTCGCACGGGAGGCAGTGGATAAGAAGAGACATCAGAGGCAGAAAACAACAAGGGTAATCAATGGGTAATCAAAAGGACACACAAATGGAAAAAAAGCAAGAACAAATTCCACCCTAAATTACATAATGTTGATTGGTCTTTGTTGATTAAGGAATGTGAAATAACATTTAGGACTATGCCAAATTGTATATCTGAAAGCACATGCGATTATGCACAGTCTGCCATTTGAAATCACTCACCAAGTACATGCGTTAGTTAACATATTGTATAATATCAACAGTCATTTGATTGCTGATATCCACATGAGGTTTCCATTTTAAGTCATGCGGTATGTTTGGACACTGCACTTCTGCTCTCATTTGCCTTGTGTTCCCTTTTTAGTCCTTCATTTTTCTCCCCAGTGTGCCCAATACGTATATTGTCCCACTTTACAATGAGGTCTGCTGCTGGTGTGTTAGGATGAACAGCCAACTAACAATTTCTGTGTGTTTTTGGGGGGGGTTGTAGTGGTGAGTGTGGGTATAGTGTGATGGTAGTATGGTGGCACACGTGTCTGATAATCCTGATCGCTTCTCTAAAGCAAGAATTTGTTGAGTCAAACTTGTTATACACCTCTTTTTAAAACCAGTTCAGCGTCTTAGATACGGAATTTGAACGTTATCATATTCCAAGTACAGTATTCCCTTGATTATTGCGACTTCACTTATTGAGAATTACCTTCAATTGTTACATTTTTTTTAAGTTCATAAAGATGTGAAAATCCACGCTGAAATTGGATGGGTGGGTGGGGGCATGGCTGTATGGATGCATGGGTGTATGGGTGGATGGGTAGATGGGTGGATGGATAGATGGTTGGATGAATAGATGGATTGCCATTTTGTGTCATTATAAGTACGCTTTCAACCAACTTAATGAACTCTACTCCAGATAATAGCAACACATCAAGGTTGTCACTTACTTTTTGCAATAAAGCACGTGAAACAGAGTCTCAGTGTGTGTGTATCCTTTGATTGTCTGTTTGTATTTTCCAATAAACGAAAAAAAGATCAACAATAATAATAGTTCATCAGTAGGGGGAGGTGCAGATGCCGTCGCCGCATGCTATGGGCAAGAGGTGGGCAGCCACATCCAAGTTCTTAATACGAGTGTTAGGTATATCATTATTATAAATCTGTTTGAAATCTAATCAATATTATATGTGCTTGCAATGAAAAACGCTTTGCCTTATTTTGGATATTAAACATTACATATATGAACGCTTTGCTTATTAGGAATGTTAGGTTCATTATTATTATAAATGTGACATTAATACAAGGCATTAATACAGTGGTCTCAAACCGGTTCCACAAAGGGCCGCAGTAGGTCCTGGTTTTTGTTCCAACCGATCCAGTGCCGACATTTTAACCAATCAGGTGTCTTTAAAATAAGTAGCACCTGACTCCAATTAACTGATTGCACTTGCAAAAGGTATCCTTGTTGAGTTGGAATGAAAACCTGCACCCACTGCGGCCCTTTGAGGATCGGTTTGAGACCACCGCATTAATACAAGGGTTTTGACAGACCTACAATAGTTTTGAGAACTGAGACAAATTGTTATGAGACTCTAAATAATGTTTAGACTTCTGTGATGCATGTTGTTAAATCATATGAATATATTCGCAAAAGAGACACTGAGGTCTGCAGAATCATTTGACCGGAGGATCGATTCTCTTCTTGCAATAATGAAAGGATATGATCTCAGGTGCCTCAGTTATTGAAAGGTGAACTTGGGAATACTTATTGGTGAACCTATCAACGAGGCATCGCTCGCATCAAGTCTGCGGCAAATCACCTGGATACAGACCAAAGTAGTGTGTAGGCTTTCAAGCAGGGACTTGCCTTCGTGCGTGGATTTCCTCAAAGCTCGCAACAAGGTCATTTCCCTATTTCCAAGGTGATTAACCCTATTTTTGTCTAACTTGGCCTAACCAGGTCTCTCCAGGTCCACATGACCTTCCATGTTATCTGTCTCAAGCCTGTGAGTCAGAGCTCCTTGGTGCCAGCCGTTCCATCTACACCCCGCCGATGATGATAGATGTTGGTCCTGTGTACACGGTCGGAGACCTCCTGGGTGGCCTTAAGCGAGGAATTTGGTGTGGCAGTTTTTGGTGAACTGGGATGGCAATGGGCCCATGGAGAGATTGTGGGTTCGCGCCAGCTTCATCGTGGACAAGGCTCTTATTAAACACTTTGACCTGTCAGCCTGTTACATGTTGCGGCCAACCCCATTGTTTTATGTAATAGGTTAATGATTCGTGGTTTTAAGGGAGTATAAATGTCATTTGAAAGGAAAAGCTTAAAAAAATCATTGCATGTGGTATTTCCGAAATACTGTACTGGACTGCACGTGGACGAATTAAAAAACGAAGTCACGTGAGCAGTACACCCAGGAAGTATGCAATGATAGAACAAGATAGACGCAGATCTCAAGGCAGATATTTTAATGATCGACTGCAAGACCTTCGATCGGCCTTAACAACTATTGGGACGTACTGACATGATAAACACTACGCACACATGTATCAAGGCAACTCTCGTCTGGCAAGTCAGAAGATGTTTAAATATAAATATTATGATTGTGTCAAAAAATGAAAACCAGTACGTGTATGTAATTCCACACCTATAAAAGGAATTTGGCATTCAAATCTGTTTTTTTTTAAATTTCATAGTTATTTCATCCAAAGCAATACTTTAGGTAATACCCAATTTTTCTTCATCAATCATGGTTCTGACATCACAACGACAATTAATGCCCAAAGGTCTAGCTTTCGACTGCTAATGTTGAGAGTAGCAGTATAAGTGTCTTAAAACACCCCCTGATTCACAATTTTTACCTCCATATTAATGGTTTTAATAGGAGTACAAATATGTTACTTTGAAGGGAAAATCTTAAGAAAAAACGCACATGGTAATTCTGAAATACTGTATGAATCAAAAGGATTGTCTGCTGGATTGCACGTTATTTGGCTAAATATCATAAGGAAGTTACTATGACTGTCTTTGTAAATGCAAGATATCAAATTATTCAATTTGAAAAAAGGAATTAGCCAATAGTGACCAAAACCTGATGCTTTTTAATGACATAAACTACAATTTTCTAATCAGAAGTTTATGTTGCGGCCATATTGCTTCTAAAGTGGAAACATCTTAATTATTTTGATGGTTCTTATCCTGCAATAGTTGTCACTTACGAACAGAAAATAAAATACAAAATAAAAGTTAAAAAAAGGAAGTCCCGTGAGCAGTGCTGACATGGTAAACACTACGAACACATGTATCAAGGAAACTCGCGTCTGGCCAGTCAGAGCACATTTAGCTATGGTAAGATGGTGGTGCCCTGAGCGAGCAACGGCAGGCACAAACAAATTACTTCTTTTTTTTTAACATATTGTTTTATCTTTTCTCTATTTTGAAATAAATGACCATATTGGCCACGTTGTCTTGCGTAAGGCGTTGCTTCGTTGTCACCTTGCAGTTTCGTTCACGTCATGTCTTATTTATGCACATATAAGCCCTACCCTGGATTTAGTCATCATTTTTTTTAGCTACACATGGAATATGAGCTAAATAAAACTTTGGGATTATATTTTCTATAAATTAATTTCGGGCTAAGTTTTAATGATCTGCGCATTAAATGCATTTCATGTTTTAGATTTAAATGTTTTTTTTACTGATTAGTTTATGATTTTATTTTATTATGTACTCTGCGGGCGAGTGATTAACGCATCTGCTTTGAAGTTCCGGGGTAGAGGGTTCGATCCAATGTGGGTTCTTTCCAGTGGCGGGTCGTCGGGGCCTTCAAGGCCTTCTCTGTTGGCCTAAGAAATATCTGAATCAAATATTATATTTTTTGTTGGGGCTACTCGCCAACACTTAAATAAACTCGAACACAGGAACACACACTGAGGCAGATGGAATGAAAGTTGAAGGCCGCGACTGCAGAGGCGGGGAAGTGGACCATTCTGAGGCCCGAGAGTGTGACTACTCTCCAAGCTCCTCGAAGCTATCTCCCGCCGAAAAGCTGCTTCAACGGTGGTTTTATTAGAGATAAGACAAGTCATAAAAATGGGAGGCGTTAATACAAATGAAGGAGGTGGAGTGCAAAAGGTGTAGTGCACATTTTAACCAATAGGTGTAAGTTAAATTCTATTCTAGTAACTTTTAATACATCATAGTGAAAAGGGTGCAAGACTAAATATAAGAATACAAATATATTTCACATTTTTCAATGCAATGCATTGTCTCAGACGTAAGGATATGGCATTACCTTGTCACAGGCGTAGGGATAGGTCATTGCCTTGTCGCAGGCTTTGGCATACGTCATGGCTTTCACCAACTATGATTGGCTAGTGATTGAGCTAGCAAACAAACAGAGCCAACAAACTGTATCTGGAGCTAGCTGCACAAGCAAATATATTGTTGTGTTGATTTAAAGCCATTTTCAAGACGGACTACGCCAAAAATATGACAGGACAGACTCGACTTTCAGCATTAGCTTCGACAGCGATAAAAAATAAGGAAGAAAGACAGGAGGATGTATATTGTGTACAGTTAAAAATGAATTTTGGTGAGTGAAATATGGCTATATTCCTAACTAATATTTCAATTGTGGGCCAAGTTCTGATATCTGAAAAGCTCCAGTGTTTGTATTTAATCACTAAATGCTAGGAAGTGGATTTTACCCCATTTTAGTTTCGCCATTGACGTTCATCGCTGTCTTTTTCCCGGACACATGACACTCCGGGCCCTCGGTTCTGATGTCTATAAAGCTCCAGTATTTGTATTTTATCAATAAATGCTGTTTTCGGCTGGATTTTACCCGTTGAAGACGCTGCAAGAAAATGCAGGGACCGCCACTGGTTCTGTCTGTGTGGAATTTGCATGTTCTTTCTGGGCTTGCGTGTGATTTCTACTGCTACTCCAGTTTCCTCCCACTTTCCAAAATCATGCAGTTAAGGTTGGTTAACACTCTAAATTGCCCCTAAGTATGAGTGTGAGTGTGGTTGGTTGGTTGTCCGTCTCTTTGTGCCCTGCCATTGGCTTGCCACGGTAAACTACACTTGTGAGGATAAGCGGTACTGAAAATGCATGAAATAATATTTACTTTATGCCTTTAATCTCCTGTTACTCTCATGGGTTTTCCTGTGACCGGGTTCAAATTGAGGGTATATTTCCTTTCATTTGGACTCTTATCTTAATTTACGGCACACTGACATCTAGTGTTAAATAGTTAAACTGCAATAAAAGCTTTTGTGCTGTTGAAATATTCGCATGTTTATCTACACACTGCTCTATATTTGGTTTTCAGGCCTGCCGCTATGGACATGTGCAGCACCTGGAACACCTCTTATTCTATGCGGCGGACATGAGTGCTCAGAACGCTTCAGGGAACTCGGCTTTACACGTCTGTGCTTTATATAACAAAGTGAGTAGTAAGCTCAATTATTATTTAAAAAAAGTTGCGTTCGTGCGTGCGTGCGTGCACGCATTCGTACACGTATGCAGGCAGGCACGCAGGCGTGCACGCACGCACGTACGCAACTTTTTTGTGCACGTATGCATGCATGCACGTATGTATGTATATGTATAGAGTATACTGCACTGCATGCCCTGTCTTAAAATATTAGCAGCTATTTATGTAACAATCATTTGATTACCCAGTGAGCCAGAATGGAATGCCTGGTCGGCCAGTAAGATCTTATTTTGACACACACTTTAATTTCATCTCTTAGATCTTATCATGTTATTTAAAAAAAAAGGTTGAACTGGCTGAACAGGGTTTCATCTAACCTCTCATCTGATTGTCATAAAATGGTCTCTAATCTTTTGAAATTTATATATCGCAAGAAGTATATTTTTGCAATACTGTCACATACCTGTCAACTTTTACATTTTATACGTATTTTAGACGTTTTTTCCCATTTCAAATCATGTACGCCGTACACCGACTTTTGTACGGGTAAAAAAAATCGCCAATATTTATGAAAACCGATTTCAACAAGACCGTTTTGGCTAAAATCCAGATAGTCTCGTAGGCTAGTAGCCAACGATGCTACTGTCATCGATCGTTACTATTGTCATGGTATACCAGCAAAATGTATCCTTAATCGTATGTATTTTTTTAGCGGTGCGTACGGCAATGTCAATAAAGGATGACATGTGCATGCGTAGATATACATATATATATCGTGGAAGCACGGAGGAGCCACCTGTAAGGTTTTTTGGGGTTTGTACGGGGAACCATAATCATTTATAAGGGCAGTTATCGGCAGAGGTTGACAGGTATGCTATCATCCTTAACCACTTCGCGGCTTCAACATCTATGGCTTCAGTAAATCATGATTTTTATATTACGGTCTTCCCTCGAATATCGCAACCTCACATATTGCGAATTCACTGCTTTGTGCATTTTTTCTGCTATTTTAAAAAAAATCGCAACCAAAAGACACAAAATGGCGGTGAAAATGGCGGTGAAAATGGCGGTGAAAATGGCGGTGAAAATGGCGGTGAAAATGGCGGTGAAAATGGCGGTGAAAATGGCGGTGAAAATGGCGGTGAAAATGGCGGTAGTAAATGGCGGAACTCAGTGAATTGCCTCTTTTTCTGCGCTGAAATGGTTGGTTTTAAACACCAACGAAGAAGCAAATATACCACAGGAAAAAAAGGGCGCACCGAAAACTCTGGCGTCGGCCAGCGCTTCGGCGGAGAGCAAAGTCTGACACGCAGCAAGCAGCATTGTGGGACGTCGATGCCGAGCAATGTGGAAGTTGAGATTCCATTTGAGGCCAGGAGTTGGCTGACGTCGTTTCAATATCCAAAAATAGAGCTTCTTGGACGGTTAATTGACGGCCGGACGGCGCAGAGGACCTTAGTCAAAGATTAATCTCTCGGCTGGCGATCGGGTGGCGCATGCAGCCGCGTTGCATGCCGGCGGCGAGAGACGTCTGCCCCAGATACAACATTTTTTTGGGGATGGATGCCTTCCCGGACATTTTCATTCAAAGATTAACTGAAGGTGCAGCTCATTATCATCAGGTGTTGGAATACTGCGGCCTCCTTCATGGTAAAGCCAGCTTTAAACAATCAATTCGACTGTCCTCATGTTTTAAAAAAACAACAACAAAGCAACAATGTTTTGACAGATTCGTCCATAACAGACAATGGTACTTTTTAAGTAGTTTTAGTGCCTAACATGTTTAGTCAGGCGAGTAAAGTAATCCCTTGAATATCGCAGACAATGGACGCATAGCCACAAGAAGTCAAAGAATTTGGATTAAAACTCCCATTTTTTAAAAATTTATATCAAGCAGAGAGGAACTATTTTGGGCTGCCCGGTCGGACGAGCGGTTAGCGCGTCAGAATCACAGCTCTGAGGTCCTTGGTTCAAATCCAGATTTGTCCACCTCTGTGGAGTTTGCGTGTTCTCCCCAGGCCTCTGTGGGTTTCCTCCTACATTCCAGAAACATGCATGACAGGCTGATTGGACACTCTAAGTTGCCCCTGGATATGGGTGTGAGTGTGCATGTTCGTCCATTTCCTCGTGATGTGGGATCGGCTGGCCACCGATTCAGGGTGTCCCTCGCCTTTGGCCCGGAATCAGGTGAATGGGCTCAGGCACCCCCTGCAACCCTAATGAGGATAAAGCATTTCAGAAAATGAGATGAGGAACTATTTTCTTTGAAAGAAAGAAATTTTTATATAAATTATAGTTAGATATTAATACACTAAAGTCTTTAGACATGCTTATAGCTGTATTTTTTAATATATACAGTGATACCTAGAGATACGAGCTTAATGCATTCTTGGACTGAGCTCGTATGTCGATTTAGTCAAATCTCAAATCAACGTTTCCCATAGAAACAAAGTAAACACAAATTAATTCCTTCCCACCTTCTCAAGAAAACAGGACATTACAATGGAAAACATATTTTATTGGTTAAATTCACCATCTACTAACCGAGTATCAAATAAATAGTGGTTATGATGTTTAATAATGAAATGAGGCATTATTTTATACAACCCGGAGTTCGTGGATAGGGGAGAGAGAAAAAGGGAGGAAGAGAGAGTCATTTGACGGATGCGCTCGTAACCTATCATAAACTAGTTATGTTCCCATAACTAGTAGGTATGATGTTTAATAATAAAATGAGGCATTATTTCATACAACGGGGAGTTCGTGGATTGGGGAGAGAGAAAGAAAGTGAGGCAGAGAGAGTCATTTGACTGATGCGCTCGTAACGTATCATAAACATTAAATTTAACTTAAATGAACTTAGATTCTTATACACACATTCTTAAAAATGTTTTAATCTTACGTTACACTAAATTTAAACCTTCTTGTGCAATAACCAAGGCAAAAAGGTTCATGTATTCCACCGCAACACGGGGGAACTTCTTGCTTCTACATACATATTGATGAGCCAGCTCTGTCACCAGTACACTACTCAGGTTTTTCGATTATATCGTGCTTAATATCAATTGTCATCATACACCTTTTTCTTTGTACTACCCTTCACTGCATCGGTTGGCTTTGGATCCATTGTGTTTCCGCTAATTCTGCACTGACCAATGCATCAACAATAAAAACCTAGGAAAAAAAATGCAACGCTCCGCACAGTGCTTGTAGGGAGATATGGCAAGAGAGACTGTGCTGAAATCATAAAGCAGCCTCTCGTGTCGGCCACCTGACTATATGCTTGTATATCAAAAATTTTCTCGTATCTCAAGGTAAATACTTGCTCGGAATTTTACCCGTATCTCAAGTTCCTCGTATGTCGGGGTATAACTGTATCCACTTTTTGATAATTGTACTTGTGTAATGTATATCTGTATAGGATCCTACATCTCGGTTTTTCATTTACCATGTCTGGTCTACATTAACCGTGGTATTCGAGGGATTACTGTAAATATAAAAACGTTCCTATAAATGTCAAAAATCACACTGAAATTCGCAAGCAGAAGGCACTTACTTCTCTCTCTTCCACTTGGCACTAAGAAAATGGCGGAAGAAATGGTACTGCTCAGTGGACTGAATGGCGGAATGAATGGGAGACTCGCGGATCAGATCGTGGAAAAGTGCAAGCTGCGGACGACCTTACGGTGGACGCCGTCGGCCTTGTCCGAAAATAGATCCCTTTGGGTGGCTAAGATGGCTGAATCTCGCGAAGGAGCAAAGTCAAAGTCAGGATTCAATTTATGTCCGGGCTGTAGGCTGATGTCGTTGCCCTTAGCCAAAAATAGAGCTATTTGGATGTGGAATTGCTGGTTGGACGACATGGAGGAAGGAAGTGGAAGTTTAATTTCCGCCCAAAAAATGACAGCAATAAAGATAAAGAACGTAGTCATAGTACTATGAGAAATAGCGAGAAATTTTAAACCTGACATCCAGTTTGCAACAATGGAATATGGCAATCGTCTTGACAGTTTCATGTCGTGGTACAAAAGCATATTTGTACCAAGAAAAAAACAGCGGTCACAACTCCCCATCAACATCTTCTTCGTGTGCTGAAAACCTCTTGCAAAAGCTCTTCCTGAAAAGCTCCCCCACAGCGCCTCCTGAAGATTCTATTGATGATCCAATGCCTCTCTCGAGAGTCCAGTATTTCAAGTATTTACAATTATTTAAATATATAGATTATATTTAGATATTAATACATTATAATCTTTTCATATGCTTATAGCTTTAATATTTAATGAATACACTACTGATCATTGTAATTGCCAACTTGTATCTGTATGGGGTGAAAACATGTCACAATAGGGTGATCCCTATTTGCAGTTTTTTTGATTATCGCGCCCTTGTCCGGTCTAAATTTCCTGCGATATTCGAGGGATAACTGTATTATAAATATCTCCCTTTGACGAAATTACACCAGAAATGTGCCACATTTTCATTTAAATGTGTCTACAATGTTTTCTCTCAAAAACATAAAACCAAGACCAACATCACCTTTAATACATGTTGAATATGTGATCTTTAAATCTGACAATATTCTAATTTGTTGATATCGGAACTGCCTGTGAGGCTTTTCCCATTCCTCAAGAGCATATTATGATTCTATAATAAGTCTTTGTATATGTGCGTGTACAGTCCATGCGTGGTTGAGCACTTTGTGGGCGATTTGTGCGGCAAATTCAAGCCCCTCAGCATTCTCCATTCCTCAGTTCTTTTCTCTCACTCTACCCTCTCCATTTCTCTCGCTCTCCCTCCCTCTGTCTTTGGAGTGGAGGAGTACAACACTTAACAGCCAGCGAGGATGCATTCGTGCTTATAGATAGTGGATATAATGCTGTCTCTCATTCTCTTGTGTGAGGAATTTTAAGCAGTTCCTTTTCTGGACAATTCTCTTTATTTCACAGGAAGACAAACAACCTTTCTCCTGACCAAAGTAGGAGATTTAAGGAGTCTTTATGTTCACGTAAAAAACCCTCTTTTTTTTATCTTTTAGCTATGTACTTTTTCTTGCAGGATAAATGTGCCAGGGTTCTGCTTGTTCGAGGCGCTAATAAAGAAGTGAGAAACTTCAACAACCAGAGTCATTTTCAGGTAAGCTAAAAAATAAAAACTAACAAAAACCTCAGTACCCATTTTATGATCATTACAAGTGATCGGGGCTCAGCTTTGAGCATGAGCAAAGCACGTAAAGTTCAGGTTTGTTTCTATGGTAACCGGACAATATGGGCAAGGTGCAATGGGGATTGCAAACTGGATCTCATTGAGAATGGATTCGATTTGTTTTACTTGAACTGAATTTTGAGCGAAATTGCAAAGATGTAATGCTAATCTTTTAGTATACTGTAATACCTTGACATAGGAGTGTCCCAACATAGGAGAAATTTGAGACACAAGGAAAATCTCATCTCATTTTCTGAACCACTTTATTCTCATTATGTGATTGAGCCAATCTCACGCGTCTCCGGGCCAGAGGCGGGGGACACCCTGAATCGGTGACCAGCCGATTGCAGGGCACACGGAGAAGGACAACCATGCACACTCACACCCATTCCTAGGAGCAATTTAGAGTGTCCAATCAGCATACCATGCATGTTTTTTGGAATGGGGAAAGAAACCGCAGTACCCGGCGGAAGCCCTGGAAGGTCCGGGGAGAACATGCAAACTCCACACAGGTGGATGTGACCTGTATTTCAACCACCTCGCTTCACCGGGCCACCAATGAGGAAAATTCCGAAAAAATATTTGCCTTGAGATACGAGACAAAGTTGAGATAAGCGTATACAAGATGGTTCCCTATACTGCCGTCCGGATAGCAAAGTATGTGACAAGCTGCTTATGGGAACAGGTTTCTCGGCGCATCTCCCTTGCGTAAAGTTATCTACGGGCACTGGGCCTTACAGGTTGCATTTTTACTAGAAATAGTGTGACTGAGTCGATAATCTACGATAAAGACAGCGAAATCTTCTTGGACACAAAAGCAAAGGTAGCATCTGAAAAAGGTAGCGGCATAACCCTTCAAAGCAAGTCGTAGCTGGTTCAATAATTTAGAAAAATTAACAAGACTAAACTAACACTCAGTTCTATGGCATGTAGAAGCCAGGAAGTTCCCGAAAGCCGCGGTGGAATACGATAACATCTTTGCCTCAGTTCCTCAGTTATCGCACTAGGAGGTTTAAATTTAGTGTAAAGTAATATTTAAATATATTTTTAAGTGTGTGTATTGTACTCTAAGTTTATGTAAGTTAAATTTGTTGTTATGAGCTCTCTCTCTCTCTCTCTCTCTCTCTCTCTCTCTCTCTCGCTCTCTCTCTCTCTCTCTCTCTCTCTCTCTCTCTCTCTCTATCTATCTATCTATCTCTCATTGCCATTCAAGAATTTACATCGTGTTGCATATTAAAACCAGTTGTTTGAAGTTAAAATACCCCAATTTAGCTGCTTTGTGGCAAAAATCTAACATTATACTGTAACTGCAGTTTGTCCATCATCTAGATCACAGGTGTCAAACTGATTCCAGTAAGGGCAAAGAGAATGGAGGTTTTTCTCCCTACTGAAACAGCCAGTTGGGCCAACCTGACTGCAATCAACTAATTTAAGTTGTAAGAGAATAGATTGGTCGGTTGGAATAAAAACCTGCACCAACTCGAGCCTTTCTGGAATGAATTTGACATGATATGATTTAGATGAAGAACTTTTACCGTCGATTTTCTTTTTCCATTGGTTAAATATATAATAAATAAAAGTGAGTGCTTAGCGCGTCAGCCTCACAGCTCTGGGGTCCTGGGTTCAAATCCATGTCATGTTTACCTGTGCGGAGTTTGCATGCTCCCACTGGGCCTACGTGGGATTCCTCCTGATACTTTTTATCAGAAAAGCAAGTCTATTGCAACCTCAGAAAGAACACTGTGGCCAATCCACCTACCATGCATGTCTTTGGAATATGGGAGGAAACCAGAGTACCTGGAGAAAACCCACGCAGGCCGGGGAGAACATGCAAACTTCACACAGCTGGACCAACCCAGATTTGAACCTAAGTCCCCCACTGTGAGGCCGACGTCCTAACCACTCAGCGGCCGGGCCGCCATTGTTAAAAGCTTTAAATAAATAAAAAAATTATAAAAAGTTTGTCGAGTGTTTATTAATTTTGTCTATTTAGTTTATTTGTCGCGATCTCTCCTTCTTTGGAGAATATGCATTCTCAAAGCACAGAAGATGCCTAGAAGTGTGCATAGGAACTGGTTCGCTCCTCAAAGTTTACGTTTTCCATTGAGGTCCTCCATCTTTGACCCCATTTTTTGTTAAACAATGAATGTGTCAGCAACTCGTTTTGCACCTCTGTTCTATTGACAGATGCCATACTTTATAAACACAGTTTGGCACGCGACTGTTGTGTCGACACAGTTCCGACATTTTAAAGCGGTACTTGCACCGACACAGGGTTTGCCGAGGGTAGTGATGGGTTTGTGAGGCATCACGTATCGTTTCAACAGTGACACTACATTGACACTGTGTTGACACTGCATTGGTGAATAGTGCCACCTGGTGGACTCAAATATCCCTGCAGAATTCATAGTTGATAGACTCAACTGACACTGATTTTATGACCTATTGCACATGTGTCAAAGTGGCGGCCCGGGGGCCAAAACTGGCCCGCCGCATCGTTTTGTGTGGCCCGGGAAAGTCAATCATGAGTGCCGACTTTCTGTTTTAGGATCAAATTCAAATGAAGACTATAGATCATACCTGTCAACTTGTACGTTTTATACGTATTTTATATGTTTTTTTACCATTTCAAATCATGTACGCCGTACACCGACTTTTGTACGGGGAAAAAAAATCGCCAATATTAATGAAAACTGATCTCAACAAGACCGGTTTGGCTTAAATCCAGATAGTCTCGTAGGCTGGTAGCCAACGACGCTACTGTCATCGAGCGTTACTATTGTCACGGTATACCAGCAAAAATTATTCTCAATCGTATGTATTTTTTTAGCGGTGCGTACGGCAATATCGATAAAGGATGACATGCGGATGCGTAGATATCCATAGAGTAAATATCTTGGAAGCAAGCATGGAGGAGCCACCTAGTAAAAACGAGTTACCGTGAGTAAACATGCGTCGTACGGTGTTTGTAAGGTTTTTTTGGGCTTTGTACTTGGAATCATAATCATTTATAAGGGCAGTTATCGGCAGAGGTTGACAGGTATGATAGATGTATATCAAATGTTCTGATTTTCCCCCTTTTAAATCAATAATTGTCATTTTTAATCAATGATCAGTGATCTTAGTTCAAAAACCATTTTGTAAAATCTAAAATTATATAAAAAAGCTAAAATAAACATTGTTTTAGTACTATAAAAAAACTGAATATTCAGGGCTTTTAATCCCGTTCTTCTAATCAATTTATAAAAAATATATCTAAGTATAATATTTAAAATGGTCCTGCCCACGTGAAATCAAGTTGACGTTAAAGTGGCCCAGGAGCCACCCCGAATCTGACCTATTGTATTCAATACCATCATTTATGTCTTTGCATTCACATTTTCTTGTTCCGTATATGTAATGCAATTAACAATACTCGTTGATATTTGAGATACACTTGATAAATTAAGTCAAATTGTTGTCACAACCTGTGGAAGTGCAGTGAATAACAATGTCAACGTACTGTTTACATTTTTTATTCAAAAAATTAGTTTCTCGAGGGTTTTGTAATTTGTAATTAGTTTTCTTTGTCGCAATTTCTCCTCCTTTGGAGAAAAGCATAAGAACGGCTCCGCTGATGAAAAGTACATGATTTGGTTGCGTAAAATTCAATGAGGGCGGCCCGTTGGAGAGAGTGGTTAGTACTTCAGCTCACAGCTCAGGGGGCCTGGGTTCCAATCCAGGTCATGACCATCTGTCTGGAGTTTGCATATTCTCTCGGACCTGAGTGGGTTTCCTCCGGATACTCCGATTTCCTCCCTCATTACAACAACATGCATGTTAGGTGAATTGGACACTCTAAATTGCAAACCTAGGTATGAGTGTGATTGTGCATGGTTGTCCGTCCCCTTGTGCCGTGCTGGCCACCAATTCAGGATGTCCCCCGCCTCTGGCCCGGAGATAGCTGGCAAAGACTCCAGCACCCCCCACGCCCCTCAAGAGGATACAATGGTTCATAGAATGAGATGAGATGAGTTTTCCATGGAGGTGCTCCATCTTTGACCGTAATGTTGCGCCAAGCAAGAAACGTGTCAACAACTAATTGCTCCTTTTGCGCCTCCATCCTTTTGACAGCTGCGCTTCTCTATTAACACATTTTGCTGGGTGACTGCCGTGTCGAGAGAATTCCGTTACTGGTCACACTGAGGTCTTAAAGCGGAATTCGGCCGACACGGGGTTTGCCGAGGGAGCTCGATGCACGCACCGGCGCATCTGTGTCACTGGATCCATCCCTATTTTCTACGTATGTTAGGAAGACTAAGAAGAAATTTTAAGTGAAAACTTCGCTTAATGAAATAAAAATCCCAAATCGGTTTTATCTCAGCAATGAGCAGCCATTTTACAAAATAACTCTGACTAAACACAAAGACAAAATGTGACTTGATCTTTTACACACATGATTTACCACGTCAAAATTATAATTAACCTCCTAGGACCTGCCGTCCACATGTGTGGACATATTTTTTATGGTCACAAGACTACAATGTTAAATTCTGGACTACAAGGGCCTGGCATCCATTTATTACGTGGACATCATTATTCTCAGAAACTACATTATGTAAAAAGATAACTTTTTGTTTTTACACTCATCAGGTCCCAATTAGCCTGAATATTTCCTCAGAAAATAAAACAAGCATGCTTTGCAAGAGTCTGGGTTTTAGGAGGTTAATGGAGCCCCAGTGAATAAATTGTCAAAACTCCATCCTGCAGATGAAACTCATTTTGGGAGCTTGTATTCAAATTTGTATTCTTTCGGCAGTCTCATTCCCGATGTACAATTAAGCTGCAAGTGCCGCAACATAGTACTCCTACTCCTCGTTTCCTCCCCCAACACCACTTTTATTTTAGTGTTATACACAATTATGTCTCCATGGAAACCAAAGTGGGACTGAAAAAGAATCTGATCTGTGTGAGGGTGGTGATGATGATGTTGGCAGTAGTGGTGGTAATGGTGGGTGGTGAAATAATAATGAAGGATACATTGTGCATACTGATGCTTTTGTAGATCATAATTTTCATTCATTCATTTTCTTTTCCATTTAAGTGTCATTGCTGTACCAGAAAACAACAACTTTCCTATTTTACGGAGAAGGGGAAATTACGTATTAACCTTGCAACCAAGGCAGTCCTGGTAGATTGATTCATGGTGGCAACTGTTTTAATATACAGTGAACCCTCGCTACTTCGCATTCCACTTATCGCTGCCTGCAGAGCTTCGCGGATTTTTTTCAGGCAAAAATAAAAAATAAAAAAAAATAAAAGATAAAAAAAAAAAAAATTAAAGATATTAAATTTAAATTCTAAATTACATCGTCCTACAGGGTGTGGAAACAAAATATTCAATTAGAATTAGTAATTTCATCATTTTATAAAGTTTAAAACACAAAAAATGCACGTATGCGCAAAGCATCATGGGGGATCACGGTATTTGAGTGTCTGACCCATGAGTATTCAAACCAGTCCTCTGGGGGCTTAGTGAGTACATTGTTACCACCGAGGTTGTAGGTTGTAACTCGAGTTGGGAGGCAGTCAGCTGAGACAGGCCTTGTTCCATAAACACCAACGGGCACCTACAATATTCACTCGCATATAAGCCGCCTGCGCGTATAAGATGGACCCTTAAAATTGCCTTAAAAACATGTAATTTTAAAATTTCTCACGTAAAAGCCCCCCTGATTCAAAATTTTCACCTCCATATCCACGGTTTTAATAGGGAGCTCAAATGTGTTACTTTGAAGGAAAAATCTTAACAAAAATCATAGCATGTGGTATTTATGAGATACTGTATGGATGAAAAGCACATTATTAGGGTCAGTATCATAAGGAAGTTAACATGCCTGTCTTTGTAAACACATATATAAAGGTTACTCACGTCTGGCCAGTCAGAGCATGTTTAACTAGGTAAGACGGCGGTGCCCTAGGTAAGATGCCGGCCCCCCGCCCTAGGGAAGATGGTTGCGCCCCAAACGAGCTGTGACGGGCACAAGTGAGTTTTATGCCAGATACGTTTTTTTTCTTGAATTTCATTCATAGACGTCAAAATAAATTTTGTTTAGCGTTTTATCTGTTTATATTTTCTCTATTTTGAAATAAACAACCGGCGGCATTGTCTCGTGTCATTGCGTCATGGTGTCATGGCGTTATGGTGTTATAGTGTTATGCTATGTTAGCTTGCAGTGTCATTTTTTTATACGCATATCAGCCATACCCTCGATTCAGTCATCAATTTTGATCGAAAAATGCAGCTTATATGCAAGTAAATACGGTAAGTGAAACATCAATCATTGCGGCACATATGTCCAAGATCAATGTACCACTTAAAAAGCAGCAACCACAACACTTGTTAATCATAGGCAAATAGCCATAAGAAGTTGGCTGATAGATCTGAAATACAACTTTAGGAGCAGGTTAAGAAAGTGAGATCAATTTAATAGGAAAAAGGTTTATTACCAAACCGCAAAGTGGAGAGTGACAGCTCTAACAGTGGAGTCCTGTTCAGCGTTATGTTCTTGCAACTCTTGTTGATTGACCAGTGAATATGTCTTAAATATAGGCAAAACTGACAGTTGTCACTAGGACTTTGGACAGATACATTTCAGTCATTTGCAGGGCAACAGGTAATTGATCAGTGTCGGACAGTTGAGTATCTGTGCTGACATGTCAACTCAACCACAAGACTAAAATTGATTATTCAGTCAGACAGTTGGGTGTTTATGTTGACATGTCAACTCAATCACAAGACTAAGATTGATTATTCATGTCAGGAGTGGCTTGATTGCCACTCCTGGCATGATGTCATTATTATTATCAGCCGCGGCTAATTAAGTGATTATGTTATTTTTGCTATTTAAGCATTATTTTTTTCTGTGAACGCTGTCGGATCGTCTGGTTTCATTTCCTGTGTTAAATCGTAGTCATGCCGTTCACATTGACGCCACGCCACGCTGCATGTTTCTTTTCGTTTGTAATAAGTGATCAAGCTAAGTTGTTTATGTTATGTTACCCCGTTTATTAAATCAAGCAATAAGAGCAACATATCTGCCTCCCCTTTTCCATTTGCTTCGGCGACTCTGCACCTGGGTTCATTTTCCCCCCCGATCGCGTCGCACTACGCGATCATAACAATTCAGTCAGACAGTTGGGTGTTTATGCTTACATGTCAACTCAATCACAAGACTAAGATTGATTATTCAGTCAGACAGTTGGGTGTTTATGCTGACATGTCAGCCATAAGTATGACTATGATGCTGTTATATTTACAAAAAACTGATACAATATGAACAAGCAATTGCAAAGAGACTTTGTCTTATCTTATATTGGCGCAGAAAGAAATTTGAGTATTGCGCATGCACAAGCAAGATACTGTTCAGACTTAATTTAGTTGTTGGCGGTTAAGGTGGCGCAAGGTAGGGCCCAATTGTAGGCTGGCAGGCAAAGATGGGGAGTGTGGACTTGATTTTCTTTTATAAACAAAAACTTTCATGAAAATTAACCATGATACAAAACTCAGGGAAAAGTAACAAAGTACCTTTGAGCAAAACTGAACTTATTGAGGTAAACACAAGGAGCATGACAAGTGCAGACGTTCCGACGTAGACAGACAAATACACAGGGTTTAGATGGACTGACATGGGTTAACGAGACAATCAAAACCCACCTGGGTCACACAAGAGGCAGCAGGCAGGAGTTCACCAGGGGTGGGGAAATGACAAAAACAATCCCAAACAAATTTGGTCTTAACAAACATTGCACAGAGGCGTGATTGAATCTCATTGAATCTTGGTTTTTGATTTGATTTCTAAGTCCTTGTTATTTTCTGAAGATTCCTGCCTTAAGAAATTAACTTGTTTTTTAGCACTCCACACACTCGTCCATTGCTTGCTTCCCTGCATTTGAGTCCAACTACGTTCCATGCCACACTTAACGTAACAGTACGATACCACCAGTCATGGACACAGCAGAAAAAAACCCTGCTAGTTTCCCATCCGCCGACTATTATCCTCCCACTCCCGCATTCCTGCCTGTGCTCTCAACCAAGAGATACAGCCCAACCTCTATCACCCTCTATTTTTCGCCTCTGCCATCTTGATTTGGCCTCCGACTTTTCGGATTATGAAAAGGTGCAGTGCTGATAGATCTGTTAGCCTCGGACTCGGAATCAAATTGGGACATCATTGCCCGACTTGGATTTCGGTGCTGCCCAACGGAGAGTCATCACCCAGACGTCTTTCCCAATGACCCCTACCTGGGTTCCCGTCCGACCATCTACGGTGGACCACATGGTGGCCGGCGGGGCAGCTCAGGTATGGGTGTTAACCGATGCCCACTGACGACCAGGAAATCGCCTATTTTTGGCGGGTGGGGGGTGCATGCAGGACTATTCCCATGTCGCGGAGGAGGACAATGGTCGGGCTATGCCTTCCTCCCGGAGGCGAGGAGGGAGGAATGGCTCTGACGCTCGATCCCCGACGGCTCCCCGTTCGCCGGCAGGGTTAGTTGGGGTTTTGGTTGGTTTGTTTGATTTTCGCCTATTGTTACCCCCTTTGGTTTCCCTTCCCTCATATGATCTGATCCGGTGTGTGTACTTTGTAATCAACCCCTTTCTGTCCATTTAAAGCAGGGGTGTCCAAACTTTTTGCAAAGAGGGCCAGATTTGGTAAGGTGAAAATGTGTGCGGGCCGACTTTTTGCCTGACATTCTTTGAACCATTAACATTAAATGCAAATTAACTTTTTGGGATTTTTTTTAATTACAAATGGCATACTTTTACTTTTACATTTTTTTTACATTTAGGTTTTTACCGAAATCACAAACCACAAAAAATTAAGAAAACTATCAAGGATATCTAAGTTCATGTGAAACATCACATATTATTCACTATTATATGCTCACTGTAGGAACAGTGCTGAAAACAAAACAATGATCACTGCATATTCAAACTGTGATTTTGACCATCACAAAAAAAATAATGAACTGAGATTTAAGAATTTATTCAACTCAGAGGACTTAACAAATATCTTGCCTGCACTAATGTGAAGGGTGATACTGGGATCTTGACTGCAGTATGTAGTCCAGGTCTTCATCGCACGCTAACGAGAAAAAGTCAAACTTAGTTCCTTTTGCCTCTAACTGTTTCATAATATCTAATGAAACGTCTTCAATTCTCCGTGCCACAGTATTACGAGCAAGGCAAATATTGGCAAACTCTTGCTTCTTCGCGGGACAAATTTTCTCAACCATTTTCATTACACAGTCTTTAATAAATTCACCGTCACTGAAAGGTTTGCAGTGCTTTGCAATTAGCGTTGCCACTTCGTAGCTTGCCTTTGTGGCATTTTCATTTGACTCACGGGCTCTTGTGAAAAAGCTTTGCTGTGCCGTTAAAACAGCTTCCAGTTGCTTCACTTTTTCACCGCGTTCGTTCCCAGTTAGCTTGTCGTAGCTAGCATGTTTCGTCTGGTAGTGCCTCTTAATTTTGAATTCCTTGAAAACAGCCACAGTCTCTTGGCAAATTAGGCAGACACAGTTGTTTCGTATTTCAGTGAAAAAATACTCAAATTTCCACTTCTCCTGGATGCGGCGGCCCTCCCGGTCAACTTTCCTTTTTTTGTTTACATGTTAGAAATGGGCTGGGCTGAAACAATGACGCAAGGGTCACGGCGGCCAGAGTGCGGCCACAGGGCTACTGCCATCTTCTGGTGAAGTGAAAAATAGCTTTTTGTACACATTTATTTTATACTGTGGTCAACAGTGCTGGCGGGCCGTGTATTATTGATTTCATGATAGAGGCCGTGGGCCGGTAAAAATTTGTGCACGGGCCTTATTTGGCCCGCGGGCCGGACTTTGGACATGGCTGATTTAAAGCATGTGTGTTTGTCAGTCTTGGTCGAATCATCTGCATTGTTTGCTTCATGCCATGTTCTATGTACCTCGTTTCCCCATGTCTTCTGTCATTTTGGTTTTGTGATTTGATTTTTTAGTTGGTTTCTGAAGATTCTTGACTTAAGTAATTAAAGTTTTGTTAAAGCACTCCACCCACTCACTCGTCCATTGCCTGCTTCCCTGCATTTGGGTCCAACTACGAAACACAAGCTACAGCCAAAATATTGACGAAAAATACCTATGAAGTCCAAGTATCCTACTTTGAGCAGCAATCACACGTTCATTTCCTTGAACAGTTTACTTTACAAGAAATGGGGAAAAAGCACTGTACATTCATTAAGTACTTGAAAAAAATTAATTCCTCTACCTGTGCACAGCATAAATATAAAATTCTGCCATGCTTCTTCTGAAAAAAATCAATGTTTATATATAAGAAAAGGTCAACTGCGTAGGAAGCAAGCAGGGTACCAGGAAAAATAGTGCGGTTGCTCCACACCACTGTTCCCTGTAGTATTTATTCTTCAGAATTCAGAGCAGGCGTGCTTATGTAATGCTGGAGAGTCTCCCCTGAGGTGCGTGCACGTGCACAAATGCGCGTGTGTGCCTGTGTGTGTGTGTGCCTGTGTGTGTGTGTGTGTGTTTGTTTGTTTGTTTTGTTTTTTGGTTTGTTTAGATGTTTGAAAGCTTTATAGTACATAACACATCAACACATCCCGAATTTAAACAGCAGAGGCATGGCAGCAATATATCTGGGTCAATGTCACTGCCCCAACCCGTGCTAGGATTGACAAGGGAGTCTATTCACTCCCCTCTGGTGGATGAATTTAATATCCATCCTTCCACTCATTCAGATCAACATCTGATTTAACAAAAGTTGTTGTCACTTATTTTCAATAATGACATGTATTTTGTAACCAACAGTAACTTGTTTTATCAAAGATACTTCATTGTTTTCAAAATTTCAAAAATAAAAGCATTTTTTTAATTTGCGTATTCATTTTTAATCTTGTGACTGTAGTATATGCACTGACATCTATTGTAATAAGGAAACCCAATTCTTAGAAGTGAAACCTTTCATCTTATAGAGCCACTCCCCACTCACACTTTCACATGTGATTTGCATGTGCATGTCCACACAGTTGCACCACATGGTTGTATCATGTGCGTGTGTGCATGTGTGTCACAGATTATTAGATTCCTGACTACAGATGGTTAAAACCCTGAAGATTAGAAATCAGAGGAATCCCCAGTAGTTCAACAAAGGAGGGGAAAGCATAATTTAGTTGCGTAAAACTTCGATGAGAGCAGCGGTGGAGTGAGTGGCTCGTGAATTGGCCTCACAGCTCTGGGGTCCTTGGTTCAAATCCAGGTCACGTTGCATGTTCTCCCCTCTGGTTTCCCCCCATTCAAAAAAGACTCATGGTAGGCCGATTGGACACTTTATGTTGCCCCTAGATACGTGTGTGTGTGTGTGTGTGTGTGTGTGTGTGTGTGTGTGTGTGTGTGTGTGTGTGTGTGTGTGTGTGTGTGTGTGTGTGTGTGTGTGTGTGTGTGTGTGTGTGTGTGTGTGTGTGTGTGTGTGTGTGTGTGTGTGTGTGTGTGTGTGTGTGTGCATGGTTGTCCATCTCCTTGTGACCTGCCACCATTGACTGGCCACCAATTCAGGGTGTTCCTGACCTCTGGCCCGGAACCAGCTGGGATTGGTTGCAGTACCCCTTGCGACCCTAATGAGGATAAAGCAGTTCAGAATATGAGATGAGATGCGAAAACTTCAATGATTGGCAGCACTGGAGATAAAATACACACAGCTTCTTATTTCTTATGATTCTAGTACTGCATACAAATGAATAGAATTTTGAATATTAGCTGTGTTTTTTATTCAGCTTTTTCAATATTGTTTAACATTAGTAATTAAAACACTGTGAAAACATTTGAATTCAGAGGCTGTTCATTTCTATCTTCAGGTTGCAATTATTGCTGGAAACTTTGATCTTGCTGAACTTATCAAGAAGCACAAGGAGTCTGATATAGGTGAGTAATAAAACAAAATGTGACCTTGCAAATCAATGTGTGGCAGAGGTTACAGAGTCTGACATGAAAAAAATAAATTAAAAGGATTGGAGGCTCAGTGTAAAGTGGTTAGTGCGTCGACCTCACAGTTCAAGGGGTTACGGTTCCAATCCCAGGTTGGTCCTTACTGTGTGGAGTTCTTCCCGGGCTTGCATTGTTTGACTCCAGGTGGTCCGGTTTCCTCCCATATCCCAATAACATCCATAGCAGACTGGTTTAACACTAAGTGAATGGTTGTCCTTCTCCTTGTGCCCTATGATTGGCTGGGCACTAATTGAGGGCGTTCCCCGGCTGGTGCCCGTTGTTGGCTAGAATAGTCTCTGGCATCCCCCACGAGCCGTGTGTGGATCAATGTATAAATGAATAGGTGAACATTCTTGACATTGACAACGTGCAGTTCCTCATTATATCATTTTCTTTAAATCCAATCAAATTATGTAAACATTGCAGTGTTATAAAAAAAATGAAAAAGGCCCTTCATATAGTTCGAAATGAGAAAACGATGACTCAATATTAGGAAGCCGTGATTTACTGAAAGCAATATGTTATCACAAGAAAATTAGCCAGCAAATTCATAATATTTTATATAATATACAACATACTTTCTAATTATAGTAGTATACAGTGTTCCCTCGGTTATCGCGGTTAATGGGGACCACCCGCGATAAGTGAATTTCCGCGAAGTAGGGATGCCCATTCAAAAATGCTTGATTTGAATTTAATTTATTGTTATTATTTTTAATTAATTAATTGCTTTATTTACGTGTCGTTGAGTGCAACATTTTCGAACATTGCACACGCCCCCTGCTGCATTAAGAGCACATCAATCGTCAGAAGCATATGAACCGCTTTGCGGTCCTGGAAAATCATGAGACTGGTGGCTGCCAGCTGTTCCTTCATTGCAAATCCAATGTCTTTTTTGGACATTCTCATGGATGTTGTTGACCCTATTCATATTTTTCTTTGGCGTAATCCAAAGAAAAATAGACTCTTGTTGCAATTTGGAAAACCAACCCACAAATCGGACTGCCATTCGTGATGAGGTCCAACATCGTCGAGAGAAGCCGGCCGGCGCACTGAAAATCTGAAGCGCCAATTGTATCTCCTCCTGTCAGGAGCGGCTCGTTTGCCCCTTCTGGCTTGCCGTCATTTCAGAGCAGCTGTACCCCGTTGGTCGCCGCTCTTTTTGTCGGCGTTAGGGTAAGGTTATGCTTAGCCTTAGGCTTAGGCTTAGGTTTAGGATTTAGGATTTAGGATTTAGAATTTAGGATTTAGGATTTAGGATTAAGGATTTAGGTTTAGGTTTAGGTTTAGTTTTAGGCTTAGGCTTAGGTTTAGATTTAGGCTTAGGTTTAGGCTTAGGTTTAGGCTTAGGTTTAGGCTTAGGTTCAGGTTCAGGTTCAGGTTCAGGTTTAGGTTTAGGTTAAGGCTTAGGTTTAGGCTTAGGCTTAGGTTTAGGTTTAGGGTTTAATATCTAAGTACATTTGACAACCATAACCCTAACCCTAACGGCGACCAAAAGACCGGCAACCAAAAGACCAGCGACCAAACGTCCGAGCACCGGGCACCCCAGGGACATTCTGGCAGCAGAGGAAATTCTGATCCTCCACCTACCTTTACAACCACCCACCGCTCCGCACGTCGCACTGGGCTGCCAGCACAGTTAAGTCATGATACCCAGGTGCCGACACCCACAGTTCATCGCCCATGTTATCTGATGTCAAGCTCCAGCGGGTCTTTTTCTCAATGGAGAGACTCAGATTTTTCTGAAGGTAAGGACGACGGGGAGCTAATTGATTTGTTTGCCGGAGTTTCAGACTCGGACAGTGATTTTCTTGACCAATTCGAGCCCCAATTTTTCTCCAATTACTCCAACCCGGATTACCCCGACCAGCATCTGCATGGTTGGCTGGCCATCTACAATGGGCCACCATGTTGCGGCGAGTGTGCTGTGCCATCCTCCTGGAGGAGACGGCGAGCGCCACGCCATAGGGCAAGCCCCTGAATAAGTTCCTCGCTCGACCTCACCTGTCTAAGCTCCCTACCCGACCACACCTGTCCAGTGCTTGCCCGACCACGCCGTTCCAAGCTTCCCAAATTCCCATGCCGAAGCCACGCAAAGAACTCCCGTTGCCACTGGGGCCGCCAGTCGCACCCATGTCTAAATCCTTGAAAGTACAGAGCAGGGAAGGAAATAGGGTAATTTGGCAACAGTAATGTAAAATTAACTATTTCAGGAAGCAGGTCATGAGAGACCAAAATATTTTCATGTGTATTTCAAAAGGCAATGGGACAGGAAACTCACAGTTGGTTCTTATAATAGTACAATCCCAACACCGAATTGGAGTCTGACAATCTGACACCTTATGGCAGAATGTGATTGTGATTAGCCGTGGATAACTGAAAGAGTGGGGGTAGCCCGGGGTCAACTGTGACATTCCCGGTAAATTTAATTATAACAGGGGATGGCAGCATGCACTATCCACAACTTAGAGAATATCCAATTAGTCCAGATAAGTGTGTGTTGTATTTGCCTGAAATTGAAACAAAAGTGTTGTTGAATGAATATCCTTTTTTTTTTTTAAACTCGATTGGACCCTGTGGTCACTAAAGTACATTAACATGCATGTAGTATAACATTAAGGTTGTTTTTCTGTTTCACCAAGGATATTAATAACAATCACTGAAACAAAACATTTGACATTATGCATACTGCATAATGCCTTCCGACTTTTTCAGTTGTACAAAGAATGTGTGTTCAGGGTTGGTGTACCAGATTATTGTTGTACTTCAGCTTTCCATACAGCTATAAGCCTGTCTAAGAATGATAGACAGACGGGCACATTAGACCATCCTCTGCCACTATGCGATAATCCGACAAGGAGCTGTGTTGTATTGACTACACTTCTAAATGCACCCTAAATAGACGTATGGGACAAACACACACATGAACGCTCATGTAATTTGTTTCACTAACTTCTATTTTCAGACTTTTTACCAAGTTGGATGATATACTTTTGACATGAAATGCCTTGGTTTAGGATTTTGTGAGGCATGTGCAAGTAAAATGATCTAGATTACTTTTTTTGTAAATACAAAAAGCAACCATTTAGATAACAACATCATTTTTATCGTAAGATTGACCTTCAGCATCAATGAGCAAAGTATTACGGCAGAGGTTATTTGAGGGGGGGGGGGGGGATTAAGAATTAAATTCCTTTGTCATATTCCTTTGCCTTTGATAAAATGTGATCTAGGTTCTCCATAGGAAATATGTGGACAGGCACATTTTCCAAGGTTTTAACAGAAATGTTATCAAAGTTAAACATAACCCTAGTGAGAGCGACTTGTAATGACAGGTATTTCAAATGAAGGGGAAAAAAGTTTCACATTTGGCAACAGTGCATGGTAGGTGTGTGGTAAGGAGGACCCAAGTGCACTGAAGCAGTGAAGGCGAAACTGGATACTATTAAAAAATATTCATAGAAAAATATCTAAAGTTAAAAAGGTACCAAAAAATAGAATCAAAACAAATAACAAAGAACAGAACATGAACAGGACACAATGCTAAATCACAAGCAATGAATCGGCACCAATGTATCTTAGAATAATATGGAGAGCCTGCATTTATGCTAAATCATGTGGCCAGCTAAAGCGGTCAAGGTTGCTTCTGTAAAGTGTCTCCAAAAAGTCTTGTGGATTGTGTGACCTTACCATTGTGCGTTTCTGACTTTACATGTAACACTTGTGACAGAGCCCATCTCAGAGTTGAATTACTTTTATATATAATGGGGACAGGAGACAGTACCAACAAAGTTAGACTTGTGGCTGGAGCTATTCCTATTAATCAACAAAACACATAAAAAAACTGAAATAAAATGTTTCCAATCTTTGATAAAAGCACAATACCACTATAAATTGATATGTGGCAGACGGGTGGTTACCGCATCGGCTCAGAGTTCTGCGGTCAACGTTTCGATCCTCAACCTTTAAATTTAGGATTTCAATTTAGGATTTAGATTAAACATTCAAATTTAGGATTTAGATTTAGCATTTACATTTAACATTTAACTTTA